>NC_047089.1:58869271-59043969 GCF_902459505.1 Geotrypetes seraphini | reverse complement strand
GTTCTCTGGATAACTTGTTTGTATTTTATATATTTGTAGCTTATTAATGTTTTTATTTAACCCAACCTGAATGTTGGGATAAAAACCAAATGCCAGCTGTATTCTAGTTAGCAACAGTTCCGGTGGAGTGTACTTTGGAGAAGATGAACCATCTACTTTCTCAGAAAGAAGAATAATATATAAAAATTTTTTTACTGTATGCTATGTTTATGAATTGAAAGACACATTTATTGGACAGCAGTTATACTATGGACCATATTATATTAGGATGGATTTAGTCCGGTTTCGAGAGTGTATGTGTGCAAGGGGGGGGGGCTCTGATGTTATGTAATATGTGAGATATGCATGTTTGTCATATTCAGTTAATTTATTGTTAATAATAAATATGTTGAATATTTAAAGTATTATAAATAAGAAAATGTAATAGCTTCTTTATTATATGGAGTAAATAAAAACAGAGATCCTTTAGGCCTTGCTCAAGGATTCACATACAACTACAGAGGATATGAAAGATACTGCCATAAAATAACAAGATTTTTCTTCTCCAGAAATATGGAGCCTGTGGCAGCCCTGGAGTTCTTGCAGTGTGAAGTGTGGCGATGGCACCAGGGAGCGATACAGACAGTGCATTTCATCGTCTCCAGCAAAACCTGGCTGTGTGGGCAACCAGAAAGAGATTTCATCTTGTTCTCTTGAGGACTGTACCAGTACGTAATCACACTCAAAAATATGTATAAAGTGACTCATTTGGAGAAGTGCTATCAATTGGGAATACAGTGCCTTGGGCTAGGGCTACTTACAGCACTTCCCTCTGCTTTAGCACTTTAAGACCATGGGCTTACAAGTCTGCAGACTGTAAGAATCACTATGAAGACATGTCACCTTGCTATCTTGGTGCCCCTGGTGGTCCCCGATTGTGCTTCCCCTTTAGAACAGCCCCAGTTTAAACTTTATCCACATATTCACAGCTTCCATCTGTATGCTGGAGATGTGTTATCACATGTAGAACAGAACTACCAGTACTTATAATGTGAATAATCTGTAATGATATTAATGTAGCATATAAATCAAAAGTGACTCTTATACTGCCTTGCTAAGCAAGAACATTGTATCTGAACCAAATCTTATTTCAAGGACAGTGAACTTTTCTATACATTGATTTGTCAACCAGACAATATATTTTGATTTTGGAATTCATTGCTAGAGAATGTAGTAAAAGCGGTTAGCATAGCAGGGTTTAAAAAAGGTTTGGCCACGTTCCTAAAAGAAAAGTTCTTAAGTCATTATTAAGATGGACATGGACAAAACATCTTCTTATTTCTAGGATTAATAGTATAAAATCTGTTTTACTCTTTGGAGATCTTACCCAGGCACTTGTGACCTGGATTGGCCTCTGTTGGAAACAGGATACTTGGCTAGATTGCTATTCAGTCTGTCGTAGTATGGCAATGTATGTTTGCTTATGTTCTTATGTGTTTATAAATTAACACATACATATACACAACAACAACAACTTTGGGCTAAGTGTGTCCTTAAAATCTCTGCAGAAAGAGAAATAATCTTGTTTAGAATAGAGAGTTGTGCGGGGGACAAAAATCCCTACACGTCCCCACTAGTATCCTGCCTGTACCTGCCATCCCCCGACAGAATCCCCTCCGTCCTGCACGACCCAGTGAAGAATCTCTTCTGTCCCCGCCCGTCCCTCCATAAAAGTTACCTGTCCCCATAAAATGCAGCAATTACTTCTGACAGTTTTTGATTTTTATTTTTTTTTTTTTTAAGTCTTAGTTTATTTAAACCAACAATTAAAATACACGGTGATGAAGATCAGGCGGTCATCTTTTGTCAACAACGGGCAGCGGTGACGGCATGAACAATTAGATAGATTGTGAGCCCGCCAGGACAGACAGGGAAAAATAAAATAACAGTGAACAGAAATAAATAAATAACAGTGAACAGAAATAAGAGATGCATACATCACTGGAAAGAACTAGAATAGACATTAGGTCATGAGACTGTAGGGTCGACCATTTCTTGTTAAAAGAAATAAGAGTTGGATTTTTTTTTGGCCATATAAAGCTCATATCTGTAGCGAAAACAAATCTGGTTCCACCATCTGGCAATAGGTAAACTTGTGAGAGGTCCTTCCAAGATCCACAAATGGTTTTTAATGCAGCAATGACATAAAGAATCAAACAATACAGCATCAAAATCATTTAAAGCAGAAATTGAGAGAGGCACTTTCAGGACAATGGTTGCATAAGAAAAATGTGCCAAAACTGAACTGGAAACCCAAAACAAAATCAGCAAGTACTTCATTTTGTACTAAACACAAATTGGTGACATAATCATGAGAGGGGGCTGGGCCTCCACTTTGAACTTAGCCCACCCTCAAAATGAACATTCCCTTGCTGTAGCTGGTGGGACATTTTTTTTCCATTCATTTTGGTCCCAGTTTCTGCTTTTGTTCTGTCTTCTACTAATTCTCTTCCCAGGCCTCTGGATACCCTGGTCCATCCCCGTGAGAGTCCCATAGACTTGGGGGGGGGGGGGATCCCCACGGGAGTCCCGTAGACCTGGGGGATCTCTGTGGGACCCGTGAGATTAGCATAATCCCCGTTCCCAGTGCAGACCTCTAGTATAGAGCAGTGGTTCTCAACACAGTCCTTGGACATACCCAAACAAACAAATTTTCAGAAAACCTACAATGAATACGCTTGAGATTAGATAGTAATGTTCGTGCATCAAAGCAATAATTAACCAGTGAAGGAAAAAGCCTCAGAGCGTTGGAGGTGTGAACCCACACTCAGCCACCCTTACATCATCGACAGAAAAAAAAAACTTTCGCACAAAGGTTAAATAAGCCTTAAGGTAAGCAATGAACTACCAAGTTGACACAAGCTGTTTTAACAAAGATAGCAGTAACACGGGCCGACAATCGTTTTGTGGCAGAACCGCCACTGCTTCAGGGCCACCCACAAGAATTAGCTATCTGTTCAGCGGTCTCTCTCTCTCAACTGTTTGCCACCGCCACTGAACAGATAGCTAATTCTTGTGGGTGGCCCTGAAGCAGTGGCGGTTCTGCCACAAAACAATCGTCGGCCCTTTTCACTGCTATCTTTGATAAAATAGCTTGTGTCAACTTGGTAGTTCATTGCTTACCTTAAGGCTTATTTAAACCTTTGTGCAAAAGTTTTTTTTTTTCTGCCGATGATGTAAGGGTGGCTGAGTGTGGGTTCACACCTCCAACGCTCTGAGGCTTTTTCTTTCACTGGTTAATTATTGCTTTAATGCACGAACATTATTATTGGAGTGAGTTTGATTTTGTGTTTGGATTATTTTCCCATGTATCAACTGAAATATGAAATGGAAAACGTGTTTGAGTGTCCAGAAAACGATACTAAGACCAACAAGCAAAATGGATCACTCAATTATTACATATAATGTAATTTTAAAACAGAGGAGGAAAAGACCTCAAAAAACCCCTGGAATATGATCAAACAGACCATAGCCAATTGGGGTTGGTTTTCATCACCGGTCAAAAACCCCTGTATAGTGTTTTAATTTTTTATGTGATTTTAATTCTTTATCAAATATGTGTTATATTTTTTAAAATTTTTTTTAAATGTTTAGATTGCCAAAAGTTGTTCTATCAGAATCTCTCTTGATAGTGATTGAGCATAATAAACCAGCAGCTCTAAGTAAATTTCAATGTTAGTAAAACATATTGCTTTTAAATGTCAAGCACTTATCTCAATGACCCGATGGAGGTCCCATCCATTTCGCTCCAACGGGCTTCTTCGGGGGTAACAATAGAGCTTGTATAGTGCCGGTATGTAATAATTTATCAAATTGCTCACATATTCTGTGATCTCACTGAATGTTCAAAATTGATGCACGAACATTATTATGAGAGTGATCCATTTTGCTTGTTGGATTATTTTCCCTCCATCCCTGTTGGTTGTATTATTTGCACTTTACAAGTCTTGCTATATCCTACATGTCGAATATAAAAGACATCATGAATGCTCCTTTCAATACCTGGGAGCTAAAATCTGGAATGATTTTCCAACCTACTTACTGCTTATTTTGCAAATTGCTGAAAACCTGCTTTGAAATATAGACCTCTCTTAATCCATGGTGCTTAGCATTAATATCTGTAATCTCAAACCTTTTGTTCTTATTCATTTTTTGTAAATGTTTGTGATCCTTTTCTAAACTGCTTAGTGGGAGTGTGTGGTGCAGTGGCTAAAGCTATAGCCTCAGCACCCTGAAGTTAGAAACATAGAAACATAGAAATAGACGGCAGATAAGGGCCACGGCCCATCTAGTCTGCCCACCCTAATGACCCTCCCCTACCTTTGCCCTGTGAATAGATCCCATGTGTCGATTAGAGAATGACACGGTGAAAAAATTGGTCCCCGTCACCGCCCCGTCCCCGTCTCACCATCCTCTGCACCGCCCCGTCACCGCCATTCCCTTCACCGCCCCGTCACCGCCACTGCCATCCCATTCACCACCCCGTCACCGCCACTGCAACCCCATTCACCGCCCCGTCACCGTCACCGCCGCATACATAAAAGCCTCAAACGTGTACGATTTTTATATACTTTTCTTTATTTACGTATAAAGGAAACATTCTGTAAAACTTTAAAACTTTAAAACTTAGTTAAATATTAGTTAATAACTATACAAAAACAAAACACGACATGTACTTTTAATTGTCATGTATGTAACTTCTAATCAGTGTCAATTAGCATAAATTCTTTTCTCCAGACAGAATTTGGTCAACACTATTTCATAAGGAGGCAGAAGGATTATTAACAACCTAGTATGCGAGCTAAAGTTAATAAACAAAAGTATAGCGCCATAAGTGTATAAAGGACAGACAAGTAAAACTGATTAATATGGGAACACGTATATCAGTTCATAAGAAGAAACGCTCAGATAGTGGAGAAGCAAAAATTCATAAGGGGACTTCATGAAACATGTAAATAAACATCTGTGCAAGAAGGACATGTACAATAAGAGCGAAAATAGTGGTAAAGTAGTAACAAATGGGAAAGTAGAATACTATGAGAAGAAAAAACGTTAGGGTTAGTCAGCTGAAACAATACATACATAAAATAAACAGCAGCGAAATCCAAATCCTCTGCTCGGCTCCGAAATCAAAATCACTACTGCTGCACTACAAGCCATTAAATATCATGTGCGGCAGTAGCGATTGGTCCCCTACTTTGCTCAGACAAATGAGGAAGCTGTATATTGGGGGGCGGAGTAAATGCGGCAACGTGCGAGTTGGATCGAAAGTTGGAGGAGACAGACAACATGGCGGAGACATCTAACACCCGGTCACGAACACGGTGAAACACAGGTAAATAGCGGTTCCTAGAAGGGGGGACATTGGCCTGCGGGGACAAATCTATTCACCGTTTTTGCGGGCGGTGAAAGGATTTGTCCCCGCGTCTGCGGCGATTTGCTAATGAGGTCACCATAACCCGCAGCCAAACCGCAGCCACGCAGCGGTTCGCTGCGGGGATCGCTCCCCGTGTCATTCTCTAGTGTCGATCCCATTTGGCCTTAAAATCAGGCATGCTGCTGGCCTCAATCACCTGAAGTGGAAGACTATTCCAGCGATCAACCACCCTTTCAGTGAAAAAGAATTTCCGGATGTCACCTCGCAGTTTTCCGCCCCTGATTTTCCACGGATGCCCTCTTGTTGCCGTGGGACCCTTGAAAAAGAAGATATCTTCCTCTGCCTCGATGCGGCCCGTGAGATACTTGAACGTCTCGATCATGTCTCCCCTCTCTCTGCGCTCCTCGAGCGAGTATAGCTGTAATTTGTCTAGCCGTTCTTCGTACGGGAGATCCTTGAGTCCCGAGACCATCCGGGTGGCCATTCTCTGAACCGACTCCAGTTAGAGAATGACACGGTGACAAAATTCATCACCGTTCCCGTCCCCGCGGATAACCGCGGGAAATAATCCCATATGATTTTCTAGTGTCTATTTCAACCTCAGTCCTTCTACACCAGCATTCTTCAAAGCAAAGCTTGTGGGTCAGTGGTTGTGGCCATTCATACTCTGATTCTTCCCTCTCTCCTTAAAGAATGACATGAAGATGGTTTCCCGCGGTTATCCGCGGGGACGGGAACGGTGATGAATTTTGTCACCGTGTCATTCTCTAACTCCAGTCTCAGCACATCCTTGCGATAATGCGGCCTCCAGAATTGCACACAGTATTCCAGGTGGGGCCTCACCATGGATCTATACCAAACTAAGTAATGTAGTGGGATCAAATCTCGCACTGCTCCTTGTGACCCTGGGCAAGTCAATTAATCCCCCAGTGCCCCAAGTACATTAGATAGTGTGGGAGCCTGCCGGGACAGTTAGGGAAAAATGCTTGAGTACCTGAATAATTTGTAATCCACATAGAATTGTAGGATATGCTGAATATAAATTATTAAAAAGAAAGCAAGAAATAATCCAGTAGGAGATATAGCGATATGTAAGACACCATTAGCATTAGCAAAAAAAGCTGACTGTGGCTTCCCTTTTTCTTTGTACAGCTGTGATACCACCAAGCAAGTCTTCCCCACAACCCATGGAGAAGCAGAGGACTGGTAACCTTGTCACCGTCATTGGCATTTCCCTGTGTCTGGTCATCATCATAGCCACTATCCTCATCACCATGTGGAGAAAGTTCTGTAGGACGCAGAAGTGTAGCCGTTCAGTGCGACACAACTCTGTCCATACGCCCAACTTCCGCAAGAATTCCGATGAGGAAAACATCTGCCAACTGAACCCACGAGAGAGCTTTTCTGAAAGCAGCGGAGTCGCCGCTCTGCGGAAGACCGCAGAGGCTAGTAACATCCCTCTCGCCTACAAACCCGGTTTGCAACATGCCGAGGAGAACGCCCAGGAACCAAATGCAGCCGCCAGCAATGCTGCAAATGCTCAGAAAATAATCCCCCCCATTTTTAGCTACCGCCTGGCACAGCAGCAATTGAAAGAAATGAAGAAGAAAGGTCTGACAGAAGGAACTAAAGTGTATCACGTTTCACAGAATCCTCTTACCGACACGCTTCATGATGCTACCCTTCTTCCATCACTGATTACAGACACTCAAGAGGAGGCAACTACAAATTCGTTTAGAATCAGATCTTCATTTTCAGAGCAGACAGGTATTTATCCCAAATTCCATGGGGAAAGGCCTAACTCCAGATTAGATTGTACTCCCATCCACGGCACTCCTGCACTAAGCCCAGCCAGAAACTGATTAGACAGACTCATCTGAGCTACCAGGATCCTAGAGGGGGATATTATACAAATCACAATTTTAGGAGAACTGCCAGCTTTCATGAGAGCAAGCAGGCCAGGCCGTTCAGAGAGCGCAGTCTGTCGACTCTTTCATCTAGGCAGCTTCCTGCCTATATGTCCAGAGCTAGGACACTAGATCGCTCACTGGAAGAGAAATTCAGGCCCAAGCCCATAGGAATGGATGATAAGCTTGAGCTTTCCAAAGACACTGTCTTGACCAGTGTTGCGTTCAGCTGCTGTTCAAGACACCATCTGACGAGGCTTGCAGATGACAAGCCTGATCTGATTCATGACCAGCAGTCTGGGGCAAGAGCTGAAAAGCCAGAGCCCAACATGAACAAGAGGGGGCCTCAACCAACTTACAGAAACTCCTGGAAGAGAGCCAAAGAACCCACTTGCAATGCTGGAGATCATTACCAGAGAAGCAGCCTTAGCCCCTTTAGCCCAGCTCAGTACCGGAGAGAGAAGTGTCAGAGCTTCCCTCGGGACCCTGAATGTGCCTTTTACGACAATACTTCTTTTGGACTTACGGAGGCAGAGCAGAGGATGATTGACTTGCCTGGATATTTTGGATCAAATGAAGAGGATGAAACTAGCACATTAAGTGTTGAGAAACTGGTGATCTGAGATGCTGATTGTCTGCTTTGTCTATGTTTCAGTGCCCTTTTTTTTTCTAGAGTTGCTGCTTCTCCTACATCAATCTGAGCAGGCTCATTTAGACCTGGCTTTGCCCCAGTGCATGAAGGGAGTTGTGGTTCTGCTTTCCCTTGCAAGACAAGAGCTATTTTTCTATGCATGCAATAAAAACAAAAGCAGACCTTTGCTTCAGCCTGTTTGGCTTATTCTGGGTGAGATGATAGGCTGCTATTTCCGCTGATGTGTCTATGGTCAGTATATTTTCTGGAACATGACCTTAGCAAGAGAAAAATGTATTGGGTTTCTCCCCCAATTTTCCATGACATGCATCAGGAAGGAATTACTTTTTCCTGTGGTATTTTTTTGGCAGGGAGAGGGAAGGAGAGACAAGGATGAGGAGGTGAATAGATAAAGAGGCAATGTAAAAAAAAAAAAAAAAAGCCTCAGTTATTGGGGTAGAGGAAGGGAGTTCCCTTCCTGGCAACACTTTGAATTTTTTCAGCTATATTAAAAACTGAGTATCCAGCATTAATCCCACCCCCACCCCTTTTACAAAACCATAGCGTGGTTTTTAACAGCTCCGATGCTCATAAGAATTCTATGAACATCAGAGCTGTTACCATCGTAGCTGGCACTAAAAGCCACACTATGGTTTTGTAAAAAGGGGGGAGGGGGCAAAAAAGTTTTTAGTCAAAATCCTGTTGCCCATGAATATACTGGAGGTTCTCAACCCAGCTCTTGGGTTAAACCTATCGAGTCAGGATTTCAGGATATCCACAATAAATAATATGTATGAGATAGATTTGCATGCACTGCCTCCTTTGTATGCATCTATCTCATGCATATTCATCAGGGATAGGGTAACCAGATTTCCTCTTTAAAAAAAGAGGACACCTGTCCCTGCCCCTTTCTGCCTCCATCTCCACCCCGTTCTGACCCCAGCCCTGCCTTCACACGAACCTCCAGTCTCCTTCCCTGAGCTCAGGGCTGCGTCTGGAGAGCCTCTGTGCATGTGCGCCCTCCCCAACCTGCTACCTCACCCTGTCACAGATGAACTGTAACAGGGAAGCCATTTGACAAATTATTGTTTCCCTTTCCTTTAGAAATTATAATTTGTCACTTATCAAATTTTGAAAAAATAAATCCATATTCAGTATCATGAACATCTCTTCCAGAAAAGGACAAAATCTCTGTTGCCTGAAGGTTTCGCTGTATCTGCCCATCCCTGCCACTACTTTCCACAGGGAAGTGAGCTGGAACTGTAGGCGTTGTCCGCCTATCCTGTTCCGGCTGATACTGGAAAGGCCTGGCCCTTTCAGCTTCAAAGATCATTTGATCAGTTGTGCTTAAGAAGTGAACCGAATGCATAACAGACTCCCTCGGTGACAGGAAAAGGAAAGGTGTGTGGATTGTGTTCTAATTAGTCCCAGTTTCCAGACAGATCTATAAACAGTTCCTGCTGGGTCACATTGTGGGATATTCTCCCAGAAATAAAATACCCCATTTGATTACCCTTGGTATTCTTCCATTTTTTAATTTTTTTTTAAAATTGCTGGAAACATCTACCAATAAACTGAATTCTGCAAAGCGTTCATTGAAAATGGAAACAGATTCTCTTGATATAGGAAATAATGGAGATGCAGTAATAGATTTTACTGTGAAAATTAGGTTGAGGGCACTAAAGACGTCATCCAGCAGAAATCAATAGTGTGTTTCAAGGTATGGTTATATTTGCTAGATGGTCACCTAGTGTGTACCCAGAATCGGAGTAACTCTTGTATATATTTATTTGGTTGGGATCAGAATGTTCCAGGAGCCTATAAACAGCTTTATTCTTTCTCCACACTCTTATTTTTCTCAACACATGAATCTACTCCAAAGGCTGCTGTTATTAGGTCAAATCTCTTCAAGCAAATAAACGATGTGGCAGACGCTAGGGTTACCATATGGCTCCAGAAAAAGGAGAACAGATTGAGACATCTGGATTTTACTTCCAGTAAAAGCAATGTAAGTAAGGAGGACGGATTGAGATATCCTGGTTTTACTTTCATTGTTTTCAATTGTTTCCATTGCTTTCAATGGATGTCTCAATCCATCCTCCTTTTTCTGGAGCCATATGGTAACCCTAGCAGAGGCAGGTACTTGGTACGATAGAAAAAAAAGGTGACACAATTATTTACAATTCATGACACACAACTCTGTATCTGGATTTTCAGAAGGTAATAAAAGTACCTTGTGAGCAATTCCTGAGGAATTTACAAAGTCAAGGGATAGGCAGTCTCCTATTATGGATTAAGAATATGTTAAAAGATCGTAGGGTTAAATGGTTAATATTCACAATGGAGAGGGGTAAATAGTAGGGTGCCCCAGGGATCTGTTCTGGGAGTGCTGCTTTTTAACATTTAAACGACCTGGAAATAGGAATAATGAGTGAGTTGATCAGATCTGATGACAACACAAAGTCGTTAAATCACAAGAAGATTTTGAAAAATTGCAAGAGGACTGTAACTTAGGTTTGGATGGCGAAGGTGTATGAGGGAGAAGCCCATAATAGACATCACATTGAGATAAGTTATTATGTTACAATTATTTTGAATGAATTGAAAGAAAATTGATCAAGGCATTGATGTTATTTTAAATGGGATGAAAATTGTAAGAGATGTTGGAGATAGTATTCAATCAACTGAATTGAAAAGTTCAAAAATGTTTCTATAAACTTGAAGGAGAGGAGGATTTTATCATTAAACTTTTTATTGATTTATAATACTTCGCAAGTAATACAGAACACAAAATGTAAAGAAGGAAAAGAAAAACATCATTAGTGGTATACAGCTTATTGTCTTTCTTAGACCACAAATTACCAGGAAGATCCATTAGATTCATGGAGAAAATAAAAGAAAACTGATTAGCGGAAAGCTGACATAATTCTTAAATCCAGCTGATCACATCCAGAGATCTTTTTAAGGTCCAAAAAGGTTCTTAACTGTGATGGTAAAAAGAAAGTGTACTTAGTCTCAAAGTAACGAACCAAACATTTGCAGGGGTATGCTAACAAATAAGATGCCCCCAGTTCCTTTGTTTCTTTACACATAGAAAGAAATTATTTTCTGCGATCCTGTGTTATCTTGGATACATCTGGATAAATCCAGATTCTTTGTTCAGAAAAATCTTGGTACAAATTCCAAAAGTAAAGTTTCATTATATGATTTAAATCTTGTTCAAACTCAAAGGAGACTAGAAGGGTCCCTCTTTCCTTTACATCGGAAAGGGATTCCTCCAAAATTGCAGTCAAATCTTTTTGTACCAACAAGTTCCCTTCTTCATCAGCCTTAGTCAAATTAGTAGGAATATAATATATTTTATTAAAAGGAGGAATAGCTTGTTGAGGAATTTTAAGAATCTCCAATAAGCATTTTTTGAAATAGTGATTTTGGGAAATTTAGTACCTGTAAGTTTAGTCTCCTATTAAAATTCTCAAATTGTTCCAGTTTGGAGTGAACATGAATTTTATCTCTGATCAGGGTTGTTGTTATATCTTTAAAATCTTTTAATTCAAGTTTAACAGATGTTAATTGTTCAGCAGTCATGTTTGGTCAGTTTTATAGTTTTTGACAAATTGTCTACTTTCCTTGAAAGGCTAAGTACTTCTTGTGTTGATTCAGTTAATTTGCCATCAAGCCTCTGTAGAACCTGCCAAATGGTCTCCAGAGTTACCACCGAAGGGGACAAAGGCAGCGATACATTCGCTGCAGGTCCCAAGGCTGTTGGCTCAATAGTCTTTTCTGCAGGTGCTCCTCCCTCCAGGTTCAGCTCCAGATCAGCGACTTCCGCTCCTAGAGCCCCTGCCAGGGCAACCCGTGCTGACATCCAATACGGTGGTGTGCTAGAATGCGGAGGGGACAACGATATCTCATGCCCCAAGAGGCTGGACGCTCCATCGTCCGAACCTACAGCAGGGCCCTCTTCTCCGCGGGGTGGGGTTGAAAGCTGACTCAGAAACCTCTCGAGGGTTTGTTGTTGCACCGGCGTGGAGCAAGGGAACCGACCTCAGAAGTCCCTTCCTTTTAGTATGCGGCATCGTGTAAGAAAGAAAACGTCACGAAAAGCAAACGCGACGTTAGAAGGCAAGTAAGGAATTAGCCAGCTCCACAGGAGAGGTAAGAGAGCCAGACTAGCATGCAGCCATTTTGGATCTTCTGATTTGAGAGGAGATTTTTATAAAGCCAATGAGGTTTCTCCCATTTTATATTCTACTAACTCAGAATACAGAGCAGTACATTGGAGTCTGAGGCTTTTCCTCCTCTTCTGTGAAGATGTTATTGTCTGAAGTTATTTCTAGGGATTTTCTCTAGATAATTTAAAATATCCCCGATTGTTTTATGTGTTTGATGGAAAAGAATATTCAAATTGCTTAACGTATTGCTTACTGTACCTGAATATAACTTGCACTGAGCTACTGGTAAAAAGACATGATCCCCATCTTCAGGTACTCAACAAAAACCTGTTGGTTATTCCTTCTTTTAGACATATGTCTTCATACTATTTGCCATCAAGTTTTACACCCCCCCCCCCCTTTTACAAAACCATCGTGTGCTTTTTAGAGACAGCTGTGACAGTAACAACTCTACTCATAGGAATTCTGTGAACATCGGAGCTGTAACTGCCATGGCCAGCGCTAAAAATTGCCCTATAGTTTTATTTAAAAAAAAAGGGGGGGGGGGGTTAGTGTTACTGTTCTGACTCATTGCAATAATTTTCCATTATATTTAAGATTAGAACCTTCCATCCACACATTTAAAACTGGCCTCAAGATTTTCTTTTTTTTTTCTTTTTTTTAGTTTTCCCTTTTCTGAATTGTGTTTTGAAACTTGAGTATGTATTGGTGGGAGTCTGAGACACGCAGCTATGAACCTATATGGTTTGGGGTTTGTTTTTTCTGACCTTCACCTTTCCTGTCATTGCTTGTAATTTCTTTTCTGATACATTTTTAAATTTTTATTTTCCTATTGGTTTTAACTTTATGTGTATTATACTAAAGCATTAAAAAAATAAAATAAATCACCTAGATAGCTAACGGGCTGTAAAGCAGATTCACCGGCCAGTTGATCTTGAACTAAAACCCCAAATACCTACATCCTACTTCAGAAGGATGATCTTATGTATTGGCACAATGCAAGAATTAAGGTGAGTCCTACCAGTAAACTTGACAGATTCAGATCAAACCCAGGTTCATTACTGCCATAGGATCCAGAAAATCCATTTAGAGACAAGGTCCTGAAGAAAGGTAAATAACCAGACCTGCTACCCCCCCCCCCCCTCTTGATCTATCAGATCAAAGGTCACAAAAGTTATCTAGGTCAGTCAAGGCTGGCTTAAAGCATGAGCCAGAGCAGGTACTGGAGCAGAGTGCTAAAATAGAGAATGACAACTCATTTTCCTGTCCCTGCCCCATTCCTGCAAGCTCTGTCCTCATTTGCACAAGCCTCAACCATTTTAAAATCGTAAGTGTTTGAGGTATGTGTGGTTAAGGCAGAGTTTCACAGTAATAGCACAGGGACAAAACTCGTGGGGACAAGATGGGGAAAATTGAGTTCCTGTGGGGACAGAGAAAAATATGTCCCCGTCTCATTCTCTATGCTGAAACTCAAGCGTGTCTCACCAGCTCCTCCTTCACAGCGGTGAGAGTTTGCTCTTACAAAAGTTGGTTGAGAGTGCCATAACCCTTTGAGCCGGCCCTGTGGACAGCTAATACATACTGTATGCCATAGAATAGCAGCAGAACACAAATGTAGAAAATGTGAACTGTTTAAACATTTATATACGCTCCCTTAACACTTCATGGTGATAATTTCAAAAGTTCACCTTTTCACCTACTTCATAAAATTTTAGTGAAGAATAAGTGTGGATCTGATGATCCATTCACCTCGTCAAAGTCTGGCCAAAAGTGCATGTGCCAAAGAGCACCATGTGTGTTTCAGCTGAATTGAAGAAGTGCAATTTTCAGACTTCCAGTTCACCTCGGTAAATAACGCTGCAATTTGCTCTCTTAGTGACCAGAGAGTATATGTAGCCCTTCATTCACCAATGAGAGAGATATGTTAGGAATGGTAGATTCCTAGTGGCATTCTCTGTCCAACAAACTCAGTCTTAACCTAATTATTGGAATCCTGTCAGGCACTGGATTGGCCACTATTGGAAACAGGATACCGGGCTTGATGGACCTTTGGTCTGACCCAGTATAGCAAAATCTTATGCTCCTAATCACGACAATATAGATTTAAAACACATGACAAATTAGTGCTGATTTATTTATTCAGTTTTCTTTATCGTGATCCCAGAGAAGCACAGAACAGTTTACATGAATTTATTCAGGTACTCCAGCATTTTTCCCTGTCTGTCCTGGCGGGCTCACAATCTATCTAATTGTTCATGCCATCGCCGCTGCCCGTGTTGACAAAAGATGACCGCCTGATCTTCATCACCGTGTATTTTAGGGAGTACCACAAACCTCGCCAGGTGGACCAAACCACTCCATTGTCATAAGTCCCTGTATAGTTTCCATTTTTGTAATATACTCCATTCAGATTAGCGACATGGCATCTGAAAAGCAGAAGAGAAGGGAGTAGGGTCTATGATCAGTAGAAAGGGAATTCCCTCCTGATGGATCTGTTTGACTTGGTTTTATTTTTGATATATCTGATACTTTTATTTATTGAATTGGTTTTATTGTAAACCACTTTTGAACCTGGTGGTATTAAGTGGCATACTAAAATAATACATTAAATCAAATTAGATGAAGCCACAGTACTGTAAAGTGCTGATCTTTTCTCTTGTTCTCACTAGACAGGGTCGGTTTTGCACAGCTAATTACTAAGGTGGGAACCCTCTTAAAACACCGAGGAGGCAGTTCTATAATAGGGTACATTCATTTAGGTACCCTAATAATGCGGGGTGAGAGCCTATTGTCCAGCCAAGGCACCCAAGTGTTCATTTAGAATATTAGTGTGCATTTAAGGGCACCCATTTACACCTGCCATGGACCTGGTGTAAAATCCAAGCACCTGAATGTAGCAGACAAGTGGCAATTTGTAGTGTTTTCTAAGTTGCCCACTTAAATGTCTACACAATCTATGGCTATCTCTCACTGAATATCCAGCTTAACAGACTGACTGGTGACCAGCTATGTCATGTGATATTGCCAGTCACCACCAATATTCAGTTCGACGGCCAGATAGACCATCTTTTTAGGCTGCTCTATCTTTGGCCATTGAGACTTAGCTAGCTAGGCGCTGAATATTGGTCTAGCTAACTATGTCTCAGCCAGCGAAATCTAATCATTCGATTTAAGTTAAATCTGTTTTGTTTTGTTTTTTTCATTGAATTTTATCCACTCTGCCATAAATTCAATGCCAGTTTCTGGATACGGCACTTAACGCCAATTCTACAATGGTATCTTGGCATCAAGATTCCATTATAGAACACTGGCATGTCAGCATTGTTGCTTCCATGTTTGGGCCTGACCACTTATGCCATATCGATGACATGTCATGTGTAGCTTATAGTACTCTATAAATTACGCACATTCTCCATCTATGTGTATACCCCAGTGGTGTAGTAAGGGGAGTGCAGGAGGGGGGCCGTCCTATCCGGGCATGGTCTTCCTAAGGGCGTGGTGGCACCCCTCCTCTTCTCTGCCTCCCCTGCCTGCTCGCTCGCTCCCTGCTCCTCTCCTGGTCAAGCGCGTCCCTTGCCTTCCCCTGTATTTTACCCCGGCGTGAGGTTGCTGCCCACTTTAGCATCGGTGTTCTCTTGGATGCCACTTCCTAGGCACAGGTCCTGGAAGTGATGTGGAAGGGCGTGCCGACACTGACGTGGGCAGCATGCCACTCATGCCAGAGAAGCTAAAAAGGTACAAAGAAAAGGAAGGGGGGCGCACACACCAGGGAGAGCAGGGAAGAGGGCAGGGCGAGGCCCCACCACCCCAGACGCTGCTCACTCTTACTATGCCACTGGTACACCCTCTTGTAGTTAGGCACTATGGGAGTCAATATTCAGACCACAAGGCCTAGCTGCGTTCAGTGCTGACTCCCAAGTTCGGCGCTGAGCCAGGATATTCAGTGCCAGGCCTTTACTGGTGACTAGCCTTACATTTAGGGCTCCTTTTATCAAGGTGTGGTAGGGATTTAATGCGCGGAATACCGCACGTTAAACCACCTGCCACGCTAGCCGCTAAGTTCTCCATTGACGAGGCATTAGATTTTTGGCTTGCCGCGGGGGTTAGCGCGTGATGAAATGTCCGACACATTAACCCCTTAGCGCGCCTTGATAAAAGGAGCCCTTAGTTGCTATATACTAAGCTGGCTAAGTTGATATTAGACATTGGCTGGCTAAGTTTATAGTGGCCAAAGATAGACCAGCAATTCACATAGCCCAAACTGGCTGCACAATGTAGCTGGCTAGCGCTTTAAATTTTGCATGTAGCCAGCTATCTACCAGGTGCTAATATTCAGCATCCATCTCGCACTGAATATTAGCGGTTAGCCTTCTTATGACTATTTAACTGGCTAGAAGCAGTTCCTGACCAGTTAAATAGTGTTGACTATTGGGCGGTAAGGCACAAAGGCACTACTATCTTATAGAAGTGCCCAAACTGTCAATTAATGGCACATTTGATGTGCCTACCTCAATATAGAATACCATTTAGGTGCCAAATACCCTTACAGTGCTTAATTGTCGGTATATGATTGAAGTCTACAAAATCCTGAGTAGTGTAGAATGGATTCAAGTAGATCTATTTTTTACTCCGTCAAAAATTACAAAGACTAGGGGGACACTCGATGAAGTTACAGGGAAATACTTTTAAAAAGCCAATAGGAGGAAATATTTTTTTCACTCGGAGAATAGTTAAGCTCTGGAACACATTGCCAGAGGTTATGGTAAGAGCTGATAGCGTAGCTGGTTTTAAGAAAGGTTTGGACAATTTCCTGGAAGAAAAATCTGTAGTCTGTTATTGAGAAAGACATGGGGGAAGCCACTGCTTGCCCTGGATCGGTAGCATGGAATGTTGCTACTATTTGGGTTTTTGCCAGGTTCTAGTGACCTGAATTGGCCACTGTGAAGATGGGCTACTGGGTTAGATGGTCCATAGTGTATGAGCATGAAATACCGTATTTTCACTCATATACCGCACACCCGTGTAAAACGCGCACAAGGGTATAGCGCGCGGGAAACTGTAATTTATGTAAATAAATTTTTATATACCACGCACACCCGTATACCGCGCATGCCGCCCTGACTCTCCCGTCGCCGCCCGACTCTCCTTTCGCCCGCCCCGAATCTCCTCTGGCCATCCCAACTCTCCTTTTGCCCGCCCCGACTCTCCTCTCCCCCTTGAAGTCCTGACCCCACCCTGAAAGCCTGATGCCCCCCCCACGTCCGATTCACCCCCCCCCCCGCAGGACCGCTCACACCCCCACCCCAAAGGACCGCTCGCACGCACTCGCACCCGCACCCCCACCCCGAAGGACCGCTCACACCCCCACAGCCTCCCGACCCCCTCCCCTATCATTTAGAAGCTCCTACCATTGTCCTGCTGCTTCCTCTTGGCGGTCCCGGCCCTTCTGTGAGCCCTGCGTCTGCGCTGCTTCCTCTTCCGGCGGTCCCGCCCTTGGGACCGCCGGAAGAGGAAGCAGCGCAGATGCAGGGCTCACAGAAGGGCCGGGACCGCCAAGAGGAAGCAGCAGGACAATGGTAGGAGCTTCTAAATGATGGGGGGGGGGGGGTCGGGAGGCTGTGGGGGTGCGAGCGGTCCTTCGGGGTGGGGTGCGGGGGGAGTGCGTGTGAGCGGTCCTTTGGGGTGCGGGTGCGTGCGAGCGGTCCTGTGGGGGGGTGAATTGGACGTCGGGGGGGAACTATGTAAAAAAAAGTTGTATAACGCGCAAGGTTATGCACGGTTTGTAAAAATCGTGTATAACGCACGCGTTATATGTGTGAAAATACGGTATATGCATCCAATGGAGGCGGTGCATGAAGATTTATCTCATGAATATTCATTTTGGAAATCTTGAAAGCCACACTGGCTTGATGGGTCCTGCGGACTGGATTATAAACTTCTGCTGTTGGTGAAAACTTGTTCTCATTTATTATGATATCATGGTTTGATATACTGCCTGCAAGCCTGAAGGCTATTTAAGTGGTGAACATTCAGGTACAGTAGATATTTTTCTGCTTCTGGAGAGCTCATCTAAGTTTGTATCTGGCCCTGTCAGTGGGATTTTTCAAGGTAGCAGCATCTCTCACCCAGCTAAGTAGAGAAGTGGCTTAATTGTTAGTACAATAGACCAGAGGTCCCCCAACCCTGTCCTAGAGAACCCACCAGCCAGTAGGGTTTTCAGTGTAGCTCTAATGAATATGCATGAGTGAAATTTGCTTATAATTGAGGTGACAGGCATGCAAATATACTCCATGCATATTCGTTAGAGGTAGTCTGAAAATCTGACTGGCTGGTGGTTCTCCAGGATAGGGTTGGGGACCACTGCAATAGACGGAGAATTAGAGGACCTTGATTCAAATATCACTGTAACTCCGTGTGATCTTGGGCGTCACTTAACCCTCCATTGTCTCAGATACAGACTCAGACTATGAACCCTCTAGGGACTGAAAAATACCTATTGTACCTGAACAGGCACTGCTTTGATAGCTTTTGAGCTTGCAGGGAATATTTAAGAAATTAAAATATAGTGGTACCTTGGATTACGAGCATAATCTGTTCCAGGAGCATGCTCGTAATCCAAAATGCTCGTTTATCAAAGCGAGTTTCCCCATAGAAAATAATGGAAACTCATTTTGATATGTTCCCACACACCCCCCCCCCCCTGAGGCCAGCAGCGCTGCTCCCCCCCCCCCCACGAGAACCGGCATTGCTCCCCCCAAAGACCCCCTTTGCGAACCGGCACCCTCCCCCCCGGCGATCCGGCACCCCCCGCCGCCATCGGGCACCCCCCCGCCGGGACCTGAAGTCTCCCAACCCACCCGAACCCTCTTCTTACTTTAGTGTAGCCTCCGCACTGGCACCGGCACCGGCACCAGCATGTCCTGTGCGTTGGTGCCGGTGCCTGAAGATCTGCCTTCTGTGCTGGGCCTTGAGCATGTGCGCATGCTCAAGGCCTGAGAGTTCACGCTCTCAACGTGAACTCTCAGGCCTTGAGCATGCGCACATGCTCAAGGCCCAGGACAGGAGGCAGATATTCAGGCACCGGCACCAACGCACAGGACATGCTGGTGCCAGTGCCGGTGCAGAGGCTACACTAAAGTAAGAAGAGGGTTCGGGTGGGTTGGGGGACCTCAGGTTGCGGCAGGGGAGTGCTCGATGGCGGCGGGGGGGGGATGCCCGATGGTGGCAGGGGGGTGCCGGATCGCAGGGGGCAGGGTGCTGGTTCACGGGGGGGTGCTCGCAAATCGAGGAGCGCTTAGTTTCCGAGGTGCCGATTTTGCGAATGTTTTGCTCGTCTTGCAAAACATTCGCAAACCAGTGCATTCGTAAATAAAAATACCTACTGAATATAGACCCCAAAGTTTACAGTAGTATAGACAGCATAACTGCCATTAGAATACCATACAAGCCCCACCCCAACAATGTGCCCTCTAAGGATTGACTGGGGACATGCAAATTTTTTTTCATGCGAGTGACAAGTTCTAAAAAAAAAAAAAAAATTTTCGTGTGAGCAACAAGTTCTAAAAATCAACAATTTTCCAGATTTGCAAGTATTTATATGAGGAGCATTCCTAGAATTTATGAGCGATTGCTCATGGGCTCAGCTTAGAGGGAACATAGCCCCCCACCCAAGCAAGAAAACAAAATGTTCCATTTCCCCCATTAGAAATGTACCCCCAACATTTCACACAATTCTACTTATCAGTAAGGCAGTACGCATTAAAAAGGGAAATATAAACAGCTGAAGCCCTGGTTGGTGCGAGTTGCAGCCGAACTAGAAGCCCGCAGGAGTGGGATGAAACTGCTAGTTGAAAGAGATTAATGCCTGCTCTGGTCGGTCCTGCCTGCAGTGCCAGGGTCTGTGAGGCAGGAGATCCTTTTAGTTTAATCTTGGCACCCACTGATGCCATCAGGAATAGAATATTTTTGGGAGGAGATATCACATACCAATAAACATAAACATTTGGTTGGTCATCTAGCTCAGAAAGAATTAGAGTCACTGCCAGTGGCGTAGTAAGGGGGGGTGGGGGCGGTCCACCCCGGGTGCCATCTTGGTTGGGGCACGGCACCCATCCTCCTTTCCAACCCCTCGCTCCTTCCCCGCCCCCTCCAACCCCCTACTTCCCCCCCTCTGTAACATTCCCGGTGTGAGCAGCAACCACAACCTGCTCACACCTGCGGCCGGCTCTTCTTCTGACATCACTTCCTGGACCTGCGCCTAGAAAGTGACATCAGAGGGAGAGCCCAGGAACATTACAGAGGTATGGGGAAGGGAAGCAGAACGCCTGCGTGGCAGTGGGGGGCGGGGAAGGAGCTTGTAGGGGTGGGAGGGGCGGAGAAGAGGGCAAGAGAGGGACGCCACTGCCCCAGGTGCCTTTCACTGAATCAGTGAGCCCAATTTTTTAAGAAAACAAATTGATTCAAATCAATTCACCAAAATGAATCGGTCAACACTAGATTTAAGTAGCCTGGTGGGTAGGCTAGTGAACCATAGACCCAGGCTGATAAGCCACTCTAACCATTACATTTATGGTGGAACATGTGAGGCCACTAAAACCCTACTATGCTGTCATACAGGCTCCACCTGCTGCCATAAGGGCTATTGTGGAGGTAGACAGGTGAGTATAGTACAGTGGTCTCAAACTCAAACCCTTTGCGGGGCCACATTTTGGATTTGTAGGTACTTGGAGGGCCGCAGAAAAAAATAGTTAATGTCTTATTAAAGAAATGACAATTTTGCATGAGGTTAAACTCTTTATAGTTTATAAAACTTTCCTTTAAGTTTTACTTTATGCAAAATTGTCATTTCTTTAATAAGACATTAACTATTTTTTCTGCGGCCCTCCAAGTACTCTATTTTTTCTGCAGCACTCACATTTAAAGTTTAATATCTTTTCTTTCTCAAAACTGGCACATTTCTATTACTAAATTGAAAATAAAATCATTTTCCTACCTTTGTTTGGTAATTTCATCAGTCTCTGGTTGCACTTTATTCTTCTGACTCTGCATCCAATATTTCTTCTCTTCTTTCAGCCTCCTGTAAGCTTCCTCTCCTCCATACCTCATTCCCTCCCCCAACTTTTTCTATGTCTGTCTTTCTCTGATTCCTTGTCCCATTTTTTGCTTTGTTTCTGGCTCCTTGTCTACCCCCTTCTTTCTTTTTTCCTTCTGGCTCCCTGTCCCCCCCCCTTCTTTCTTTTTTCCTTCTGGCTCCCTGCCCCCCCTTCTTTCTTTCTTCCTTCCTGTCCTCCCCCATGCCACCGCCGCCGGGGAATAGGCTGCTGCTGCTGGCGCCATCGGGAACAGGCCGAGATCTCCACGGGGCCGACCAATTCTCGCTGCCCGACATCAATTCTAACGTTGGAAAGGACGTTCCGGGCAGCCAGGCAGTGATTGGCTAGCCAGAACATCCTCTCGACGTCAGAATTGAGGTCGGGCGGCAAAAGAAGCAGGGAGATCAAAGGGCATGGTGCCGGCGGTGAGAAGGGAAGGGAAGCAGTTGGGCACCCCTGCTCTAGACGAGCCGCGAGCCGCACTCTAGGAAGAACAGTGGAGGGTGACCAGTTGTGCGGACCGCCCCCCCCCCCTTGGTACGCCACTGGAGCAGCTGCGTGTCTGGCCGGCTCATTCCATTCAAAGCCGTGGGTGGCGGCTCCTTGCGAGATCCGCGCCTGCGTCTGAAGCCTCTCTGATGTTGTGATGTCAGAGAGGCTTCCGATGCAGGAGCGAATAGCGCAAGGAGCCGCCAACCCGCGGCTTTGAACGGAACGAACCGGCCAGACCCGCTGCTGCTCTAAAAGGAAGGAATTATCCAGTCCAGACCGCGGGCCGCAAATAAAACTTGGAGAGCCACATGTGGCCCACGGGCCGCGTGTTTGAGACCGCTGGTATAGTAGGTTTTGGAGGGCTCACCATAAATTATAAGGGGATTAAAGTGAGATGTTATGTGAAGGTCACAGCAGTGCCCTCTAAGGTGCACCACTGCTCTGTTGGCATGTCTGTGGCCAGTCTATTACAATGCTGGCCCCTCCTATGTTCAATTAATCTGGATTTGGATGTTTTGAACTTGGACCTTTTTGTGGTAAAAAATGGTGAAAAAACTTATGTGTCCTAACGCTGGATGTCCTGCCAGTCAAGAGGTCCAATAGGTCTTTTTTTTTTTAATTTGGATGTCAAGCAGTTTAAAAAATGGAGGTTTCCCCACCCAGCCTTTTGGGCATCTTATGGGAAACGTCCAAAGTTGGACTTAGGCATTCTATTGATAATGCCCCTCCTTGGCTTTTACAAGACCCTTCTCAAGGATGAAGTGACATTTTTAGAGTCTAAATGTGGAACTTGTATACCTATTAAACCACCAGCCACACATGTTCTCCTTGGCACAGCTGCCTGTGAGGAACCTGTCGTGATCCTTGTCCCAGGTGCTGAACTGCATCCCGTTCAGAGAGGCTGACCACTGAACCTCTGTGTTGCTTCCACCAGAAAGTGCATTCCCAGCATTTCCAGAGTATATACTCAGCCACAGTCTATAATTATCCTACGGAACACCAATCAGAGTGTTACTGCATCAGCAGAGAAATGCAAATAATAATTGCCCCTCCCTTTGTTCTTTCCCTTGAATGTTCTCTTTCTTTCTATCAATTGTAGTTCCAACCCTTCTTCCCTTTTGTTCCGGTTCGTCAATATCTTTATAAATTGTAATTTCCCCTGGTTTGTCTTTGTTCATATTGTATTTTAATTGGCGCATTGTTTTGGCATTTTTTGTACACTGCCTAGAAGGCTTGATTAGGCGGTATAAGAAATTTTAAATAACTTGAAACTTGACTTCCAGTCTTTGTCCCGTATATGGCACGACAGATCAGGATGGACTGGAGTTAGCTTTGATGGCAACTCCCACACTGGGGTATTGTGACCGATGCCAAATGGACTTCTACAGTTTGTGTCCTATATATGGCAAGACAGATCAGAAGCAAGTATGTGTATTTTATACCATATTCATATCATCCAAGTACAGGTCCTGCTTGGGATGGGAGGATATCTTATAGAGGAACTTAGCAAGTAAAATGAATAATTACTAGATAAGTGTGAGACTACTGGGCGGACTGGATGGACCATGCAGGTCTTTATCTGCCATAATTTGCTATGTTACTATCCCCTCTGGTAGGCATGGAGACGGTGAAAATTTGTTCACATGACCCCCATGGTACGATTTTTTTGTAATGGTTGGGGAACGCGGAGTTCTCCCCGAGCAGGGACAATGGAACTTTCTTTAAGTGGAAGGATAAGGGGATATTTTTAGTTGAACATCTGCTTAGAGAAGATGGCTGTTACTATACCTTTGCAGACCTGCATCAGTAATATTCTCTGGATAAAGTAGACCAATTTGCATTTCTCCAACTGAGCCACTATCTGGGATCCCTGCTGCCCCTCACTTAGGGTGGAAGGTCAAATAAGGGAACTATTCAAAGGGGATGCATGGGCCATGGTTTCAATATCATGGTTTTACAGGGAGCTTATGAAATATCAAACACCCCTCCAAAGAATTATACAGACGGAATTATACAGACCTTGTTGACAATGTACAGTGCTGAATGTGCCTGGTAGCGCTATAGAAATAATAAATTGTTGTTGTCGTTTGACCTCACCAGTTTCCCAGAAGTGTGGGAAGGAAAAGAACTCTTTTGTGTATGGCATTTGACTATGTGCCTGAATAAAGACTTTCTGGGTGGCCCTGTGCCGATATTTTTACAATAAGGGAGCACAGGGTAAGGGAGAAACCTTGTTTTTGAAAGACATCATACATTCTGGGGGATGCCCCGCCCATGATTTGGTATTGGAGGAATAGACTTCATAATTTAATGGTCAGGAATTTTATGGGGTTAGAAGATCTAACTACTACAAGAGATTCAGGTTAGTTCGGGAACCCTACTTACAAAAGCTCTCTCTTAGGGTGCTTAGTCAGGTTTTAAATGGTTCTGCATAGAGGCGAGGTTCTATCATAGAGCTCTCTTGGGGGGGGGGGGTGTTGGTTCTCAGGGGATGGGATTTTGGGGGTTGCTACCGCTGAACTTGTTCTTAGTTGTATAGTCACTTGGGGCACAATAATACAGGCCTTGAGTTGTAGGTTTTATTATGGGGGAGAGGAGCTATCTGTTAAAATCCTCTATATTAAAACCCTAAGCACGCATGCGCACTTAGGAGGCCGTGATCCCTGCGGCCATTCCGTGGCCATGTTCAATTTGCGTCGCATGTGGTGTGCGTGCGGCATGTGGCATACAGCGTGCGTCAGCTTGCGGTAGGAGGGTGTCCTTTGGCCTGGACAAAGCAGACAGGGTGCGGATGCTGTGAGGCGTCTGGCTGCTACTGCTGCACAGGGAAGTGGAGGGGGAGAGGGAAAGGGGGCTGCTTTGGGGAAGGGGTGTGCTGGAAGCAGGCAGCAATCTTGGTTTGATGGGGGGGGAGACAGAAGGGGGACACAGAGAGACAGGCAGGCATGGGGCAACAGAGAGAGATAGGCAGGCAGGGGGCCAGGGAGAGAGACAGAGAAACAGACAGAAAGAAAGACAGACAAGGGGCCAAGAAAAGACACAGACAGAAAGAATGACAAATAGACAGGGGGCCAGAGAGACAGACAGCGGCCAAAGAGAGAGTGAAAAAGAAAAAAAAGACAAACAGACAGATAGCGGCCAAGGAGAGAGAGAGAAATAAAGAAAGACAGACAGGGGACCAGGGAGAGAAACAGACAGAAAAAATGCCAGAAAAACAGACCGGTCAAAGAGAGAGAGACAAAGAAAAAAGGACAGACAGACAGACAGTGACCAAGGAGAGAGAGAGAGACAGAAAGAAAGACAGACAGCGGCCAAGGAGAGAGAAAGAAAGAAAGACAGACTAGACACATCTATTCTAGTACCTGTTAATGTAACGGGCTTAAAGACTACCGTAGTTCTTATATAAAGCTATACAGGAATGTGACATTGTTAATTGTTTTGTACCTTGGTTGTATGATCAGTCTTATATTTCAATAAAAATTTATATTAAAATAAATATTTTTCAATAAGCAGCAATAACAAGTGATTATAAACTTACAACTGCAGAATCTTTATAACTTACTACAGGAAACCACAGAGGGGCCAGGGTCTGACACATAGGTTTGCTTCTTACCTGCTCATCCTGTATATCGAAGGTTTCGTAGATGGCGTATCTATTTTCTCCCCGCCAGTCCATCAGGTCAACCTTCAGTATCATCTCGTCTGCATGTAAGGCAGCATTTGGTTATGATACAAATAGGATACAGCGCCTGGGAGTACTCTTATGCTAGCATTCTAGAACCTGGAAGACAATCCCTGAGAATAACCAGATCCATTACATTACATTACTTACATTACATTAGGGACTTCTATTCCGCCTATACCTTGCAGTTCAAGGCGGATTACAAAAGAGCTAACTGGACATTTCCAGTGAAGTTACAACAGTTTTGGGGTTTGTTTGTTTGTTTTTTGTTTGTTTTTTTTGTTACAAGGGAGGAGAGGTACCTGGATTAATTCTGGAAGAACTTGCAAATTGGATATTAAATTGACTGTATGTTACTGTGTGATATAACAAATAGATTACAGTTAGAGTACAAATAAGATTACGTAACATTTCAGGGATCTGAATACTTGGTTGGTGTTTTGGGGAGGAAGAGATTATTTAAGTGGAGGTTTTGGGAGAGAATTTATCTAGGAAGGGTTGGGTTAAGATATCTGAATAAATTTTTTGAAAAGTAGGGTTTTGATTTCTTTTCGAAAAGTTTTGAAGTCGCCCATTGCCGTCAACAGATGGAGTGGTTAAGTTTTGCTGCTTGCGTCGCTAAAAGGTTATCAAAGATCCCTTACCATTGCTTAGTAGATTCAGAATCGGATCATTGCCCAGCCAGTATTCATCATTCTTCCCCTTGTACAAGCCAAATCCATGTTTGTAATCTGCCCATTTCCTGCCATAAGAAACCAGAGCATTTCATAGATTCCCACACCTAGGGCTCCTTTTACAAAAGCGCGTTAGGGCTTTAACGCGCGGAATAGTGTGCACTGAATTGCCGCGTGCACTAGACCTTAATGTCATCATTGAGCATAGAAGCGTAGCATGGGTTTAGCGCGCGCTAAAATCCTGCGTGCGCTAAAAACGCTGGCGTACCTTAGTAAAAGGAGCCCCTAGTGTGCATTCATGTTATACATTGAATTTCAAATTATTTCATTACCAATTTATCAAATACTGTATATGATAAATTCTGCTGTATGTATTGTTTTCTAACATTTTATATAGATTCAGTCCTGGTCATTTGGCTAGTTTATTTCATTTACAATCTCAGATTAAACAGACCTACTCTAACAAACGGGATTTTTCATTAACATCTTATATTTATCTACTGCCATCTCATATGAAGCTATTTCTAGCTGTAGTACTGAATTTATGAAGTTTTGTCCCTGTTGAATAATAAATTGGAAAAAAAAACCCCCTATGGTCTCCTTTATCAAGCCGCGGTAGAGCTTTTTCCACGTGCCAGTGAGGCAAACGCTCCGACGCTCATTCAATTTGTAGGAGCTTTGGAGCACTTACCTTACTGACCCGCGGAAAAAGGCTCTACCACTGCTTGATAAAAGGAGCCCTATATGCATTTTTGTAAACTGTTAAAAAGCTTGATTATTTCTAAAGCATTTATGTTAATTTCAGTATTTTGTTGATCTTTGATATATGTATGTTATTTTCTTGTAATTTTTGCCAGGCTACGCTACTGTAAAGCATTTTGAGCTTTTTCTTTGTTTTACAATATATAAAAATTATGAATTACTATTGTTATATTTATCATATTTATCCCACCTTTTACAAAACCGTGACAGCGGTTTTTCGCACAGGCCGGTGGGCTGAATGCGCTGAGCTGCTCCCAACACTCATAAAGTTCTTGCGAACATCGGGAGCAGCACAGAGCAAAAAACCGCTATTGCAGTTTTGTAAAAGGGGTGGGGGGATGGGTTAAATATGTATGGGCATGCAAAAACTATTAAATACATTATTATATTCATTGGCATTGAAATGCAAGTACATTCCATGAGCTGTATATTATGTAAAAAGTTTATATCACTTATATATATGTATTATTGTAGCCCACTTAGGTTCTAGGTGGGATATGATTGTTAAATAAATAAATAAGCAATTTCTATATCCATAACAAAATTGCCATGGAGGCAAATGAGTTATTAAGATAAAAGTAATTTGAACTGGCCTAGAGCAGGAATTTCCGCAGCTCAGGGTTGGCATTCTCTGTGCTGAGCTATGCCAGGGATATTTTATTATGTGTTGCTTCTGGGAATATTGTTTTATTCATTTTCATTTGGCCGTTTTGTCATCACAGGAGCAAAGTTGTCGCGTGTACACTCTTTTCCGGATTGGGCACACACTATTTGCCCATATGCACTGATTCATGCATGTGCGAGGATTTGAATGGGAAAATATTGTGAAAACAATGCTCACTTGTTCTGAGACAGTGCGCCCTTTTGGTAAATAGTGTACAGTGCTCCCCCCCAGTCATTCGCAGTCGGTGATTCGCGGTCCCAGTGATTTGCGGTATTTTCCGACCGTGAATGACCGGGCAGGAGAGGGCAGCCGGAGAGGCAGGAGAGGGCAGCCGGAGCGCCAGCGAGTGAAGGAAATCACTCGCGGTATGCTCCAACCGCCTCTTCCTGCACTAAAATCCGGCCTCACCAATCAGGAGCTGCGTGTCAAAGCAGCTCCTGATTGGCGAGGCCCAACTTTAGTGCAGGAAGAGGCGGGCGGAGCGTACCGCGAGTGATTTCCTTCACTTGCCGGCGCTCTGGCTGCCCTCTCCTGTCTCCCCTGCTAAAAAACCGTATTCCGCGGTTTTTCAACATTCGCGGGGGTTCCTGGGACAGAACCCCCGCGAATATCGGGGGAGTATTGTATACTCTTTTGAGAATGTGCACTGTTATCGTCAAACAATAACAATATAAAAATGGACTCTGCTCATTTTTGTTCGTTAGTGACGTGCGACACTATGGAATATGAAGAAAACATGCAGTTTACGGCGTTCAAACAGATAAAGATGGCTCAACACGATTCGTGTTTCGGCCGCCTAGGCCTGCCTCAGGAGTCTGAAATGTTGACGAAAATGGTTATCATAGCAATGTACCTCAGCAGCTTGTAAAAAATGCCAAAGTGACCGTGTAATGTTGAGTAGCTTTACTGGCTTGCATTCTGCCGGCACACAGTGCGTCTGCTGTGGCACGGTCACTCTGCCATTTTTTATGATGCATCAAGACAATTAGGGCTCCTTTTACGAAGCCGCGTTAGCGGCTTTATCGCACGCACATTTTTAGCACGCGCTAACCCCCACGCTAGCCAAAAAACTACCGCCTGCTCTTGAGGAGGCGGTAGCAGCTAGCGCGGCCAGCAAATTAGCGCGCGCTATTACGCACATTAAACCGCTAACGCGGCTTCGTAAAAGGAGCCCTTAATATCTCAATTCTTTAAGTGCACTAAATTTAAAACTTAGGTTTATATACCACATCATCCCCAAATTGCAGCTCGATTTGGTTAACATAAAGATGAAATTGAAATTGTTTTCTTACTCTTTGTGACTCTACAGCACTGCGTGCGTCTGGTAGCGCTATAGAAATAATTAATAGTAGTAGTAAATTCATAGTTTTTGGATAGAACTAGATAGAACATGAGCTTAAAGCAAATATTAATAGTACCTGAATTGGCAAGGATCACTTACTATAATCCTATAATTCTACAAGTTGAACAAACTTTTTAAGTATTGCCAGCCAACCTTATTTAAAGCCACTTGCTTTTGGGTATTTCTTGGGAAGGGGTGGGAGGATAGGAAATCCCACCCACTAACACCATACTTTCTCAGGTGGAGGCACCAGACACCAAGCATGTAGGAGCTGAAAGAGCCTGCCTGAGGAAGACTCCTCCCAGGTTGGCCCAGGATCCAGGGATGACTCCAAGGGGGTATTAAACTGATATGTGTCACATCCAACCAAAGCTTTTCTTCCTACCTGTTGAAATTCACTTTTCCATTACTGCGCCGCTGTATCACCGTCCATCCCCCTCCATCGGACATGTCACAGTATACAAGAAATGCGTCTTGTTCAGGCCTGGGTCTGATCCGAAAGTAGCCACTTCTGGTTTTTCCACTGTCAAACACTGCAGAGCAATCTACACCAAGCCACAGGGTTCAGTAAACCAGCAGCACTTATACAGACCCTAACCCGTCAATATTCAGCCTGTGGTGCACGGGCAGAATTAGCCATGCATATTCAATGCCAAGTCATGGCCAGGCACCGGTATGTAATATCCAGGGCTAATTCAGCATATGCTAGCTGCCAGGTCTTATACAGGTCCTGCTGATAGTCCCAGTAATACTGTGAAGCTGCCACTAGAGGTCATGGCAACCATTTTGAAGAGGCAGCTGTGACGGGCAGGAATGAGTGGGAATTGCTCCTGCCCGTTCTCTGCTAGACCACCAGGGATTGGGCAGTTAGGCTCTAAGAACATAAGAAGTGCCTCTGCTGGGTCAGACCAGAGGTCCATCATGCCCAGCAATCTGCTCACGCGGCAGCCCATTAAGTCCAGGACCTGTATAGTAATCCTCTATCAATACCCTTTTATCCCCTTTTCCTTCAGGAAATCATCTAATCCCTTCTTGAACCCCAATACCGCATTCCAGGGGTTCACCACCCTCTGGGTAAAAAAGAACTTCCTAGCATTGGTTCTAAATCTGTCTCCTCTTAATTTTTCCAAATGCCTTCTCATTCTTGTAGTTTTCAAAAGTTTGAAGAATCTGTCCCTCTCCACTTTCTCTATGCCCTTCAAGATCTTGTAAGTCTCTATCATGTCCCCTCTAAGTCTCCGCTTCTCCAGGGAAAAGAGCCCCAGTTTCTCCAATCTTTCAGCGTATGAAAGGTTTTCTATACCTTTTATCAAATGTGTTGCTCTCTTCTGAACCCTCTTGAGTAACGCCATATCCTTCTTTAGGTACGGCGACCAATATTGGATGCAGTACTCCAGATGCAGGCGCACCATCGCCCGATACAACGGCAGGATAACTTCTTTCGTTCGGGTTGTAATACCTTTCTTGATAATACCTAGCATTCTATTCACCTTCTTAGAGGCCGCTGCGCACTGTGCCGATGGCTTCATTGTCTTGTCCACTATTACCCCCAAGTCCTTTTCTAGGGTACTTTCACCCATTACCAGCCCTCCCATCGTATAGCTGTACTTCGGGTTTCTGTTTCCTACATGCAAGACTTTACATTTCTCTATATTAAACTTCATCTGCCATCTCGTCGCCCACTCTTCTAGTTTGTTCAGGTCCCTTTGTAAGTCTTCACAGTCCTCTTTAGTCCCAACTCCACTAAATAGTTTGGTGTCGTCTGCGAATTTTATTACTTCACACTTCGTCCCTGTTTCTAGATCATTTATAAATACATTGAACAGCAGCGAGGGGAGGATCCAGGTAGGGGAGGTTATTGATATTCTGGGGAAGGGGAGGATCGAGGAAAAGAGAATAGGAGGGGGGGGGGTTGTTGACATTCACAAGGGAGGTGGGAAGGAAGGATAAGGGATTAGGGGGTCCTTTTACTAAAGCCCACTAGCTGATTTAGCGCACACTAAATGCTAATGTGCCCATTATATTCTATGGACACGTTAGCATTTAGCACGCCTTAGTAAAAGACCCAGTAGAAGAAGTGTTATGTTGATGTTCCAGGAGGATTGGGAATCAGAACACTTCAGCCAGTAACCAGAAGTTATGCGAGTGCCAGCTAATATTCAATGCCAGTACCCGCGTAGCTAATTGGGGATTGTTAGAACTGGTTTTTTGCACAGTCCTATATGCCTTCTTAGCTATACAGGCACTGACACTGAATGCCTGCACTTGCGTAACTGCTGGCGCCTCAGTAACACCCCTACATGACCTGTTTCCAAAATGGCTGATTATTGCTGATATTCAGAGGCAGTTCCCAGTTAAGAGCCACTGAATATCAGCAGTTAACTGACCCTATGTGATTTAAGCAGCTATAAAGTACTTCGATGCAACTTCATTCCATTTACTGGTGCAAGCCTCCATTCTAAGCATGCTCGACTACTGCAACATCATTTATTTGGGGGTCTTTCAAGAAAACCATTCAAAGACTCCGAGTTATCCAAAACTCGGCAGTACGACTGATTTTTGGCTTAAAAAATGAGACCACATAACCCCCTATTACCAAAAACTTCATTGGCTGCCCCTGGAGGCAAGAGTCCTGTTCAAATTTGCCTGTCTTTGTTTCAAATCCATTCTTGGTTCGGCCCCTACGTACTTGGTCTCTCATTTCAACTTGGATTGTTCTATCAGGCCCACACGCAGAGTCCACATGTTCACCCATCCAACAATAAAGGCCTGACGATACAAAAGATACCTGGACAGAACACTTGCTTTCCAAGCAGGCCAAATGAACAACTGGCTGGGTAACATAATTACACACTCCTCATCCTATCTAAGTTTTAGAAAACTAGTAAAAACAAACTTGTACAACCGATTTGTAACCTAAGAACTCCTATTGCCCTTTCTCTTTATACTCTATCCGATTTGTAACCAAGATCTCTCAAACCCTCTCTGTACTCTGCTTACATGTATTGATGACTTTACATTGTGCCTATCTTCGCTGATTGTCCAGCTCCTCTTATTGCAAACCGCCTTGAACTACTTATGGCTTTGGCAGTATATAAGAATAAAATTATTATTATTATTTAATCTTTCTGAGAGAATCAGGCTGAAACCAGTCAAAATCATTCAACTTTTACAATCTTCAACAAAACAGTGAAGTGCAGAAGCATCCTGGATTGGATGACAGTGCCGTGTGATGCACTGTCCATTGATATTTGATTACAGTACTGTGGTTGTTACTGCAAACCAGGCTTATCCACATTCAAGGGGTGCAAATAGCTTAGATTTTTAGGATATCCATAGTGGTAGTTGATGCTGATATAGATTAAAAACATAGAAATATGATGGCAGATAAAGGCCAAATGGCCCATCCAGTCTGCCCATCCGCAGCATCCACTATCTCCTCTTCTCCCTAAGAGATCCCACGTGCTTATCCCAGGCTTTCTTGAATTCAAACACAATCTTTGTCTCCACCACCTCTACTGGGAGACTATTCCCCGCATCTACCACATGAGGCAAGTCTCTTTCAGTTGAAAGGAAGCTCTGGAATGAGGGGGCATAGGATGAAGGTGAAAGGGGATAGACTCAGAAGTAACCTCAGAAAATTCTTTTTCATGGAAAGGATAGTGAATGGCCTCCCGATGGGGGTAGTGGGGCAAAAAGTGTATCTGAGTTCAAGAAAGCTTAGGACAAATATACTGGATCTTTAAGGGAGAGGAGGGGATAGTAGATGGCATGATTAGGTAGAGTAGGCAGGCTATATGGTCTTTATCTGCCTTTATTGCTCTGTTTCTAAGCTGAAATATGGCCAGTGATCACATTGTAGGCAATTCTGTAACTTGGAGCCTCAATAATGGTACCACAATGGGGCATGCCTAAACAGTTATAGAATACTATCATAAAACCACTTTGCTGTTTTGAAATGTAGGCACACCCACTTATACTGATTCAAAATACTGCTGCGAAATGGATCTTTGGGAAACGTAAATTTGATCACGTGACTCCGTTGCTCCAGAGTCTCCATTGGCTCCCGGTTTATTTTAGAGTTCAATTTAAATGTGCTTGTGTTGTTTTTAAAATCCTATATGGTATCTTTACTCCTCTCCTTCCTTTATCTTGGAATGCCTACAGACTTTCTTTTGCAAGAGGTAACCAACAATTTCAATGATCTCTTCCTTCCAAAAAAGGTATTAAAGGAGTCAAGATTTTTAGTCAATCTCTGATCTTTAAGTTTTCTCAACTTTGGAATGATCGTCCATTTCTTTTAAGGAGTTCCGGCTCACTTTAATTTTTTTTGCAAATCTTTATAAACTACTTTATTTGCTAAACCCTTTGAAAATTAATTTCCCAAAATTTAGTCTTATTTTTTATGGTTTTTATTTGTTAAGTTAATTATTGTAAACTGAGTCGAGCTTTCTTAGACTGATGACTCGGTATATAAAACCAAGCCTTAGATTAGATTAGATTATACCAGATCAATGGTTGGCATATGTGCATCATCCAACAAGCATAACTGATAGCATTCTATAAATTGCACATGTTGCTTGGCAACACAGTCGTGGCCCTCTCTTGCTTTGCCTACTTAAATATCTCCTTGTAGTTATGTACTATGGCTCTCAGACGCTACCTTATAGAATAGTGCCTAGTGCAAATTATTGGCGTCTCTGATGTGTGTAAGTGGCAATTTCCCTAATTATTTCTTTTTTAGATTCTAATAAAATCTTTTGATAAACAATTTCTATTTTGTCCCTTTTTCCTAAACATGGAGGAAGTCATTATTTATTCCTGGGAAGCACAGGATATTTTTTAATTTGGTTGTTTGTGCCTAGAGAATGATACGGGGACAAATTTTTCCCCCGTCCCCACGGGAACTCATTTTCCCTTCCTGTCCCGGCGAGTTCTTTTCCTGCCCCTGCCTCATTCCTGCAAGCTCCATTCTCATCTGCACAAGCCCCAAACACTTTTAAAATCGTAAGTGTTCGAGGCTTGTGCGGTTAAGCTTACACGAATGGGGCAGGGGCAGGGACAGCGACAAAACTCATGGGGACTGGATGGAGAAATTGAGTTCCTGCGGAGACGGGGACAAATTTGTCCCCGTGTCATTATCTACTACAAAGTGTTGCACTGTTTGCTGTCAAATTTTCTAATGCATCATTGTATTTTGATTACTCCTATATGTTCATAGCGTAATTTGGTCTTTTTTACATTTCCCTTGCCCAAAGGCTATATTTACATCATGGGCGATTAATTTCTTATCAGGCCGCTAGCTGGGAATCTGAGTTCTGTCCGTTAATACTTATTTCTTATTTTCAATTTAGAAAGTTACTGAAGACTTCTTTGTTTCAACAATTTATTGGAAAGTAATGATGGCTGGTTGATATGTTATATTGATTACGATTTTGTAGCTCACTGTGTATGTGCAGTTTTTTTTATTTTGTTATCCGCATAGAACCAGGTTATGCAGAATAAAAATAAAGTGTTATGTTATCAATAGCATGGAATCTTGCTACTCTTTGGGATTACATAACGTAACATAACTTTATTCTTCTATACCGCCACAATCAGACGATTTCTAGGCGGTTTACACTGAAGAGAGCCGGACAATCAGCGAAATACAAAATGCAAATAGCAAAAGTACAACATATTTCTTAAGAATAGTCAGAGTAAAATTATTGTAATTAATATGACTTCTTTTTAGGAAATAAATCTATCAAACAATACAGTCTTAATTTCTTTCCGAAATGCGCCATAGATCAACCTAGCTCCATTGATATAATTACCGAACCAGGACTGCTGTTTACTTGGTTGAAAAAATCTAAAACCTTCCCTCACCCCAAGAAGGCAAAATGATTAAGGGAAAGAGATGAAGTCTACAAATTACTGAAGCTGTGTCTTAATTTATAATGTATTTTACGGGAGAACCCTCAGTCACACAGCAACCCCTGGAATGTCCAGGGACAAGCTGCCGCGGGTTTACACTCAGAAAAGTGTTAACTGCGAAACATCCCTGGGCTCTCTCCGTGTGAATAACTAATGTGCACAACAAAAAGTGCTATGTGTGAAAAACAATAATTGAAAAAACACACATCAAATATAAATAAAGATAGAGTTCATCTCTTTCCCCTAATCTGGGGGCCAAAAGGAAAGTTAGTGTCCAAATCTAACCAAGCAAAAAAACACAACTGGAAGGACTTAGCTTCTCCGTGCGTGTGCAGTCAACAGGCAGTGTCTTCGACCAACGGGACTCTGTTTCGGGGGTGTACATCCCCTTCCTCAGGAACTGGACTGCGCTGAAAATTTCAAATTTGTTGATAAAGCTGGTAAAGCAAGGAGGAAATGGCCATTTCTGAGTGTAAACCCGCGGCAGCTTGTCCCTGGACATTCCAGGGGTTGCTGTGTGACTGAGGGTTCTCCCGTAAAATACATTATAAATTAAGACACAGCTTCAGTAATTTGTAGACTTCATCTCTTTCCCTTAATCATTTTGCCTTCTTGGGGTGAGGGAGGGTTTTAGATTTTTTGTATATTTACACTTCCACTCTTTAAAGGGTTCTACTTTTTGTTTACTTGGTTGAAGCATGAAAGTCTTATCCAGGCACTTATGACCTGGATTGACCACTGTTGGAAGCAGGATACTAGGCTTGATGGACCATTAATCTGACCCAGTGTGGCTCTTCCCAAGTTCTTTGTTTTCGTTTGCAGAGATGCTACATTTTGCCTCTATTTTGTTCTCCTGTCCTATCAGATTAAAGAGACAGAAACATAATTTGAACTGGATTCCCAGTTTCTTAGTCTGCTGCTCTAATCACTGAGAAGAGAAATTATCAACATGGGCTAACATTGAATACATGAATAAGACCAATGATTGGACGTATGGCAATGGATTCATTTTGAATGTAGTAAAAACGGAAATATCGATTGTAGGGGAATTCAATGAGCATTTATGGCCTCATGAAGTATCTCTGAATGAACATCTGATTGTGGTTAGGGAAGAGATTAAAATACTAGAGATAATCTTTGATGCAAAATTATCATTAAAATCATAAATAGCGAGAGTGATGCAGGTTGCAAATTTTACAATGAGAAAGCTACTACAATTGAAGAATTTTTTGTCAGACTGATTTTAGACAAGTGTTGCAGTCCATGGTGCTTTCAAAACTTGACTTTTGCAATGGAATCTATCTAGGGCTTCCTTCTGTCCAACTGAAGGCACTGCAGATTGTGCAGAACTCAGCAGCTTGGGTTCTGATGGGAAAATCCCGCTTTGAGCACATTACTACAGTTTTAAAGAAACTGCACTGGATCCCAATTATATTTCGAATACAATTTAAAAATTTGAAAATAATTCAACAAGGGATTTACAAAACTTTACCTGACTATTTGAAAAAAATGTTTGATAATGTATAGACCAGGTGGAACATTAAGATTGGAAATTTATATTTTATTAGATGTACAAAAAAGGGACAAAGTGAAATATGGCAATACTAGAAAATCCTATTTTTCAGTTGCAAGTCCAGTTTTATGAAATGAGATACCTCGAGCAATATGATTCTGTGAAAATGTTTTACAGTTCAGGAAATGGCTTAAAACATACTTCTTTGTCCTGGCTTTTAATTGATATTGGTAATCTATGCCTAGAAGTGAGATAGTGGAACCTGATCTAGAAGAAAAGTTAATACAGAATTCTGATTTCTTTGTAGCAGGGCTAGAATTTTAAGTGTGACTTTGTAAAGTCTGATGAATGGAGTTTTGTCTAATGATATTGTGAGCTGATTAGTTTATTAAGAGGATTAGAAATATTTTAAATAAAATAAATAAATAAAATACTGTTAATCCTAGTATTTTTTTAGTTCTCATGGCATAAAATGGGACTTATGCTAGAATAGCTGACTTTGTGGTAAAATAGAATCCTACACTGAGAATTATGCTCCTAAGCTACTTCACCACGCCACTTTATCCAACTAATTTTAAGCAGATATATTCAGTGATCAGACTTATTGGGTCAAAACCACCAAATATCCAGTTTAAGCTATGTGGATAACATTAACTGGATATATCAGCCTGTTGAATCCCAGCCTCTGACATAGAGAAAGAATGGGAAAAAACTGAGAAAATCAGACCCTAAATGAATAAAAAAGTAAACAAAATTGGTGAGTGAGAACATGCTGAGGAAAGAGTTGATCCAGTGGTTCTAAATCGAGTGTTATTTTTATTTTTGCTGAAGTAAGTTTTTCCACCTTCTGTTCAATTACAACGTGGAGAGCATTATTGGGCCATTGACAGAAGGCTGACATCACAAAACTCTAGTCGTCTTCAAGCCTAACCATACATGTGATTATGTTACTCCTGAAATGCAGACTAAAGACATACACTTCTCCCTCCAAATCCGCGGTTTCAGTATCCGCGGATTCGTTATTTGCTATTTTTTAACCAAAAAAAAAAACTACTTTCATTTTTTCGCTATTTTTAAGCCGTCCAAGCCTCCCCAGAACCTTACCTGATGGTCTAGCGGTGAAGCGGGGCAGGGGCGATCTTCCTATGCTGCTGCCCCGTGTCTCGAGACTACAATGGGAACTCACAACAGCCATTGTGATGACGGCTCTGCACAGGGCAAGAGCATAGGAAGATCGCTCCTGCCCCACTTCACCGCTAGACCACCAGGTAAGTTTCTGGGTATGCAGGAGGGAGGCGGGGTGGGTCACAGCCGGCCGAGAAATTATTCGCAATTTTTCACACTTCGTGGTCCGGCTCTGCACCTAACCCCTGTGAATACCGAGGGAGAAGTGTACCTATTTTTACGACAGACACTTTCTTATCCTTACCCTTCTTCCTAAACCAATACTGCTGTGAGCAATGTAACAGATGGACATGTTCCAAATCTTTTGTAAACTGCATAGATTCCTTGCAGAAAATTGCGGTATCTATGACACTGTATTGTATTGTATTATCCAGAACGTCCCAAACCTAACAATGACAAAAAAAAGAGAGAGAGAATAAGCCAGATAAAGCTCACCTTGGTCATAAACGATCAAGTTGCCACTTGTTGGAGGTAAGCGCGGCTCTTCCGCTCTGCTCCTGTTGAAGTTGGTTGAGAAGACACGGCTTTTCACTCTGTGATAGTTGTTATGCAGAAGGTCTTTCAGTTGCAGGTCACCTAACAGAAATAAAACTTGCAGTGCTTCTAGTCGCTGCTGTAGCTTGATATTGTCTATCCTGCATATTTCCTCATCCCACAAACAAAGGGAAAATTAAGAAAAAATGAGTAACAGGTCATGAAAAGGTAAATTTGTTTTAAATTGCGTCAGGTGGAGGTAGGGTGTCTGTTCATTGGCTGAGACGTGATGCATACTGCCCCTTGTTGTTGTTGTCCCTTTGTTTTCTGATCAAACCACTCTGGCACTCAAGTAAATTCTTCTTATTAAACAGAACATTGGACAATTACAATATCAAACCATATACTCGAATTAAGATATCAAAAGTCATAATATTGACCCAAAAGTAGTGTTCTCCAAATACAGCCTAAATACTGTATATACCAAAGGATTATTAACAATCAAAATGGGGCACCTGAACTCTTATGGTGCGCCATCTTTAAACCAACTAGTATCCCACTCCCTTCCTGAATCCTCGCCTTCCCTTTCCTGCCCCTCTCCCCTTTGTTTCCACTACGTTAGCCAGAAGTATGTCCACTTTGAAATCCATTCAACACCTGACTTCTTGCTCTAGAGGAAATGGATTGAACATATCGCCCCCACATAGAAAGAACATAAGAATTGCCACCGCTGGGTCAGACCAGTGGTCCATCGTGCCCAGCAGTCCGCTCACGCGGCAGCCCTCTGATCAAAGATCAGTGCCTTGAGACTAACCCTACCTGAACATGTTCCAGTTCAGCAGGAACTTGTCTAACTTAGTCTTGAGTCCCTGGAGGGTGTTTTCCCCTATGACAGACTCTGGAAGAGAGTTCCAGTTTTCTACCACTCTCTGGGTGAAGAAAAACTTCCTTATGTTCGTACAGAATCTATCCCCTTTCAATTTTAGAGAGTGCCCTGTCGTTCTCCCTATCTTGGAGAGGGTGAACAACCTGTCCTTATCTACTAAGTCTATTCTCTTCAGTACCTTGAATGTTTCGATCATGTCCCCTCTCAATCTCCTCTATTCGAGGGAGAAAAGGCCCAGTTTCTCTAATCTTTCACTGTACGCCTCCATTGAGCTGGTGTTAGTTTTTCCACACACGCTAAAAACGCTACCACAGCTTAGTAAAAGGAGCCCAAAGACTTATTACGCATCGTTAAAGCATGTAAAAGAGATACAGTACTTTTTGAATCCTTAGCAACACAGTTCATGGTACTGCTCAATCTTTGTACAACTTTAGCTCTGGCCACAAATCCCCCTCCCCAAATCTCACCCCAATTTAAAACAAATAATTTTGGCCATATAATCAGGTTTCAGGTTTGTTAAAAATTTGATATACCACTTTATCAAATATCAAGGCAGTTTTACATAGTATAAAAAAGAAGCTATAAAAAATACATTAAAAACAGATTTCAATACAACAACAATCAGACGCACTGACAAACAATGAAAGTGATACGTGGGGTAACTGGGCAGAACTACAATATTTTGATAGAAAAGAAAGGGGAGAGGGTAAAATAGATAGAAGGAGAAACAGGCAAATTAGCTGAAAATACAAGGCTAATGGAAGGGGGAAGACTTCCATTACCGTCCTTAAAAGCACTATCATACATCGAACGCATCTTTAAAAAGAAAGGTCTTTAAACTGCTTTTAAATTTATCGAGGGATGTAATTTCTCTTATGTGATTCGGTGCCGAATTCCAGATTGTAGGGGCCATAACAGAGAAAATACTAGTACGCGTGGAGGGACATAATTTAAAAAAAGTCTAAGTCCCCTTTTGGCCTATGGCACTAAACACTGAAAGTAGCAGCAGGGAAAATGTCTTAGACACATGGGCGGGGTTCAGGGGCAGTTGTGTGTGTGGGGGGGTGCATCATGGGCAGGAGGGGTTGGGCTCTCTCCTGCCTGTATTTTAAGGGGGGTGGGGGGTTGCCGTGGGCAGGAGGGCTTGGGCTCCCTCCTGCCCGTATTGGTTCAGGGGTGGGGAGTGGATCGCAGCAGGAGATATTGGGCATCTCTCCTGCCGCGATATTGATCACCCCTCCCCCTGAACTGCCACGAACCGCGGCAGGAGAAATTGGGCATCTCTCCTACTGCAGGTAGCGGCAGTTTAGGGGTGGGGCGATCGTGATCACAGCAGGGGAGATGAGCCATCTCTCCTGCTGCAATCGTTATGGGGTGGGGGCAGGTTGCTGGGGCCGCTGAGCTGATCGCGGCAGCTGCGATCAGCTCAGCAGCCCTTTTTCAGAGCTTATATCTGTTTTGGCTTGGTTTAAGTCAAAACGTATAAGTTCCGACTGGGCAACCTGCTCAAGTTGTTGATTGTACTTGCTGTATGACTAAGTCTAGGTGGGCCCACCTCCCGCCCTTTCCCCTCGTCTAAAAACGCCTCTTTTCGCTCTAGGCGTTTAGGGGCAGGGTAGAGGCCTAAGCTGGTTTTAGATACGTCTAAAACCAGCTTTGATTATCAGTACTTGGACGATCTGGCTTTTTGATCGTCCAAGTACCAATTTAGGCCCCTTTTTGGACGTGTTTTTGTATTTTTTATTATGAGCCCCATAGTGTTAATGCATCTTAGTGATGAGATAGACAGTAAGTTTTGATTTGAGGAGCATAAAGTACGATGTATCAATAACCTGTTGATGAATTCTGGTTAGTTGGCAATTTTTGTTTTAAAGATCAGTAACATAATTTTGTAAGTGATTCGGTGCTCAATGGGGAGCCAGTGAGCTTTGATCAGAAGGGGTGTGACATGATCATATTTATGTGCTTTTGAAATAATTTTTACAGCGGTGCTTTTGAATAACGGGCCCTTTATTAATGGAAATAGAGTGATACCCACTGAAAGTCGAGCGGCTGGAGAGCAGAAGTTCATCAGAAGAAAAAGTAGCAGTAGCAGTGGGAACCAAGGCCTCAGAGTAGCCATTTCATGCTCCCTAGGAAGAAAGATCACTCTAGGAATTACTGATTAATGACAGACCATCATATACTGTACAGTGGAGTAAGTTCTCATCTCAAGGCCTGGAAAAAATCAAAAGGACACATAAAAATCTCATCTCAATAGAAATGTTAATACTCGGGACTCATAGAATTAAGCATACCAAACATTCTCCAAATTTCAAAATTTCAGGATATTACTATCATACACTTCTCCCTCCATATTTGCGGTTTGAGCATTCACGGTTTCTAGCTTGCTGGCTCCTCCCCCCAAATTCCATTAGCTTGCATAGAGAAAATCGCCAATTCCCAGCACTTTGTCCATCATGTTTTGCCTCTCCCTCAGAAACAGGCCAGGTCTCCCACCATGTTAGTCGCGGTTTCACCATATTCATGATGTTTTTTAATAGAAAACAGCAAATAACATATGAATAAGTTATTCGCGATTTTTCTGTTTTTGCGGTTCTGTTAATCCCCTATCACAGCGAATACAGAGGGAGAAGTGTATATTATATGTGGAAAAAATACACTAACACTAGAAAGAACTACTCGAAAAACAATAATAGTGTGAAGTTCCATCTGCAAACACATAGAAATAAACTTACAGCACAGATTTATCACGTAAGGCTCCTTTTACAAAGCCGCGCTAGCGGTTTAACGCATGTAATAGTGGGGACTAAACCGCCGGCCACGCTAGCCGCTACCACCTCCTCTTGAGCAAGCGGTAGTTTTTCAGCCAGCGGGGGGTTAGCGTGTGATGAAAAGTCACGCACGTTAAACCCACTAGCGGGGCTTTGTAAAAGGAACCCTTAATAAAGCTGCATAAGAATGTGGAGGGCCATTTTTTTTTATAGGATTTTTTTTTTTCATATTTAATTTATTGAATTTTTCATATGTTTACAGACCAAACTCAACAACAATACAGCATACAACAGCAGACCATGCAAGGACATCCGTGTTAATCCTTCACGGAGACCTAAGAGATCCAAACCCCCTGCCAAAACACCCTCCCCTCCCTCCCACTCCAGCACTCCAGTGTCAAAAGTTCAAAAGAGAACTCCTAGCTAGAGAATGACACGGTGACAAAATTCATCACCGTCCCCGTCACCGCGGATAACCGCGGGAAATAAACCCATGTCATTTTCGAGTGTCTATTTCATCCAAAGCTTGTGGGTCAATGGTTGTGGCCATTCATACTCTGAATCCTTCCTCTTTCCTTAAAGAATGACATGAAGATGGTTTCCCACGATTACCCGTGGGGACGGGGACGGGAACTGTGATGAATTTTGTCACTGTGTCATTCTCTACTCCTAGCTCTATGGGACAGACCCTCCCAAATTATAGGATGTTTAAGTCCAACTTTGGGCGTTTCCTGCAAAGTGTTCAAAGTCAGAGGTAAACAAACAGCCATTTTTGAAACTGACAAAACTACTAAACATCCCAATTTTTTTTTTTTTTTTTAAATCGCCTATTTAGACATCTTGCACGCTTGGACATCCAACCTTAAGATGTCCAACTTTGTACGCCATTTTCGACCACAGAAACAACCAAGTATCAAAAGTACAAATCCAGACCATATGGATGTGGGAGGGGCCACATGGACATGGCAAATAGCAGTGAGGCACTTTAAAGGGCACTGCTATGAACTTCACATAAAGGATGCCAGGAGTACATCTCACAATAACCCCCTTCTAATGTATGGTGAGCCCTCCAAAACTCCCCCAAAATCTACTATACCCACCTGTTTACAACCCCAATAGCCCTTTTGGATGTAGGTGGCACCTATAAGGCAGTATAGTAGGATTTTGGTGGCCTCACAACTTCCACCATTAATGTACTGGTTAGAGTAGCTTATGGGCCTGAATCCTCCTCTTTATGGTTCACTAGCCACTCACAAAGACTACTTAAGACACCTCTGTGATGCTCTACTAGGCTTTCCCATATCAGGTGTTGTTGTTCTAGAGATCATGGGGGAGGGAGGTGGAATGTGAGGGCACATGTAAAATCCTTATGAGGTATCCTGTTGATGCACACTAACTACACTAAGAGGTTAATACCCTTTAGTAAAAGGTCCCAAAGTGACTGTAGCAAAAAGAAACAGTCTCTTTCAGTTCCATAGGATATAAGACACATTAAAGCTACTAAGTAGGAGATTTAAAACAAACTGGAGAAAATATTTCTTCACCTAATGTGTAAATAAACTCTGGAATTCGTTGCCAGAGAATGTGGTGAAAGCAGTTAGTTTAGCAGGGTTTAAAAAAGGTTTAGATAATTTCCTAAAATAAAAGTCCATAAGCCATTATTGAGATGGCTTGAGGAACTCCATTGCTCATTCCTGGCTTAAGTGGCATAAAATCTATTTTACTCTTTGGGATCATGCCACGTGCTTGTGACTTGGATTGACCACTGTTGGAAACAGGATACTGGGCTTGATGGACCTTCAGTCTGTCCCAGTATGACAACTCTTATGTTCTTATGGGGCTTATTTTCAAATAATAAAGACGTCCAAAAAACAACATAAATCGGGACTTGGATGTCCTAATCTTTCTGGACATCTTGCAAGACGTCCCAGCCACTGTGCATCCAAAGCTCAAGGGGGCTAGTTAGAGATGTGTTAAGGGTGGACTTTGGGTGGGTTTAGACTTGGACATCTTGCGGTTATAATCAAAGCTTTCCCATGATGTCCTGGATGGAACTTAGATGTTCTGACTTAGACCAGTTTTCAAAGCTTCTAAGTGCTAAAAAGGTGCCCATACTGACCAAATAACCACTGGATGGATTAAGTCATGACCCCCCCCTCACACTCCTCCAATAGTTTCTGACCTCCTCCCACCCCCTAAGTCTGAATGAAACAGTACCTGTCTCTAGGTAATTTCTTTCATATTCTAACCTCAGTAGATATTCTTAGAGACCCTTGCTTTAGAAGGAAAACATAATGTGTGTGTTTTTAAAAATTTTTTACATTCTTTTACACATTTTCAATATGTATAAGACAATGTGGGGCAGTTTATCACTCTGTGAGGAATAGTCCTGCTGCCATTTTGAGAGCATCACAGAATTTAGACTGATGAAAGCGATGTGCTATTAAAATAGATTTTCTGTATCAAAGGACTGTTATACTCTTACACAATAGCATAGCTGATGATGGCAGATAAAAAAACCTGATGGCCCATCCAGTCTGCCCAACAAGATAAATTCATATCATAAGGTATGATGTGATACTACATAAATATAATTGATCTTGATTTCTTCTTGGCATTTTCAGGGCACAGACCATAGAAGCCTGCCTGGCTCTTACTGCATCAGCCTAAGGACACTATGACCAGCTAGATCAAGCCAGGAAGATTCAAGAAATCCTTCAAGAAGGGGCATTGTTTATATTATTCCAACCACCTTGGAGTCTTTCAACATATTGTGGTGGGGTCAAGTCTCTCCTACAGGGCAAGGCCCGAACCCCCACTATGTGTGCACTGATCAACTCTCCACAGGATGCCAATGGGGTTATGTAGGATTATTTTTAGACACAAATAGAGGATATGCTGCAACATGCCCTCATTGTAGCATCAAAGCCATTCTGCTTCCCTGCCTCAGCTGGAATTATTAATCAGACATCAGCACTGTTCTAGGCTTTCCGTAGAGGTTGGTCTTTGCAACTATCAAACTAGCATTTCAGACAGTTTTACGTAATCAGGGAAGTAGGCCACTTTCTAACAACCACTAGGGAGCACTAGTCAACCTAAGGCTTAAAGGGAGAGGTTCAATGGTGTCAGAGACCATATGTAATAAAGGAGGCGTCTGAATTCCAGTGATTTGAACGAACAGACACACTTATGCAGTTATAAAACAGAAAAAGAGAACATCCAATGAATAATCAATTGCTGAAAAGTATTGTAAAGTTGAAGCATACCTTGAATACACCCAGGTTGTTTCACCTTCACTCTTATTCTTTGAAGATGTCCATCAGACTAAGTAAGGGAGAGAATCCTGAAGAAATCGGGTCTCTGTTTAGAAGAAAAGAGTACTGCTATGTTTTCTGATCTCCAGATGGTCCTCATTAAGGTCTCATGTTACGTAACTCTTGCAAAATGATTCTTGGAATTCTTCTATGTTCTATCTGATATTATTCAGCAAAGAGTCTTAGTCTTTGGAGACATGGATATCTTAAATGTTCTTGTAACAATTTTGTTGTTGTCTAGTGTCAAACACTGTGTATCTGGCATGCACCAATAAATATAAATCAATGGATTATTATTTTCAGCATTTGTAGCAGTAATACAATGGGGCCAGTTTTTCTTTTGTGGCAGTACAGACCACAACTCAGTTTCCCTCAAAAGAAATGGATTTAAATCATACATGGTTTGCATTTAAAAGTAACCTGAGGAAAAGTGAAAAAAGGATCATGCTTTAGGCAGAATACTGGGCTGAGGCCTTCATTTATATTTATCTGGCATTCCAATGTATTTTCTGGTCAGCCGTGCAGCCAAACAACAAACTGACCTCTTCCCATCAGAATTGTAAAAAGCAAAAAAAACAAGGAAACTCATTAATTTGTACAAGCTGAGAATTCTTCAGAGCATGAATTCCGTGTAAAGAGATTATAAAGATAAGCCATTAAGATTTGCTAATTAGTGTTGGACATTAAAATCACCAGCAGGTTAGAATTTTAATAGATGTATTTTCACCATTAACATGAAATACAATATACTGGAACAGTCTAAGGGGAAGAAGGATACAACAATGGTCACATCATACCAGGGTCCCCATGTTAAGATCATCCAAAATAGTCACCTTCACTTTATTAAGGGTCCTTTTACTAAGGCGCAAAAAACGATTTAGCATGCACTAAATTGATTAGCACGCTCTAAATCGGTTAGCGCGCCTTAGTAAAAGGACCCCTAAGTGACATGGATGAAATATTGAAGCTCTCAGAGCATACTTGCTTTCATGTGATAGCCAGTGATGGTTTTACCTATGGAACGAATGAGCAACAAAGCAGCGGAAAGAACCAGCAGCAACTATCTAACACTACCTTAGGTGAATCACTTCATAAAGGAGGTTAATCCCAATAAAAAAAAATAAACTTTGTTTAAAGCAGAATCTCAATAAAAGCAAGTCCAAAGGAGGATGGGAATACACCCAGTCCGAGCTGGCCCGTTTTCAAACTTGTATCTTTTTTTTAATCAGTTTTTCCCTCATGCCAAATTTCATCACCTTCTGTTAAATTTTAGGAGAGTTAGTTTACCCCGAGACAGACAGACATTGTTGACCCCTTTTGTGGAATTCTTTACAATTTCCATTGGGTTGGAAAGAATAAAAAGGAATTTCCCTTAAGGAGGAAGGATCTAGTTATCCCTTTGGTATTCCTGACTTAAAAATCCTCCAATCTGATTAAAAGAAAAAATGTGGAGGGGCATTTTCGATAGGATGTCTAAGTCCGATTTTGGACGTTTTGAGACAAACATCCAAAAAACAGGTGGAGAAAATGTCCATTTGTAAACCTGTGAGATATCTATCTTTTTTTTTTTTTTTTTTTAAATGGTCCAGCTAGATGTTTTGTCCAGCTACACATCTAATTTTTTTTTTTTTTTTTGCCATTATCGAATAAAAATATCCAAAACAATCCATTTGCATGTAGGAGGGGGCCAGCATTTTAATGGACTGACCAAGCAGACATTCCAAAACAGCAGTTGAGGCCTCTAGGGGTCACTACTGTGAACTTCACTTTAAGGGTGCCAGGTACCTATCTCACCATAACCCACCGTACATTATAGGGTGAGTCCTCCAAAACTCCCCCAAAAGCTACTGTACCCACCTGTTTACCACCCCAATAGCCCTTATGCCTCCAGGTGTCTCCTATATGGTAGTACAATGGGTTTTTGGTGAATTTTATTTTTACTGCTAGCTGTCATCCTTCCATATAAGGAAGGATGCTCCCTAGCAGTAGTACTGTGAGACTACCACTAGGAGACATGCAACATTTTTGAGTAGAGAACCAACTGTGGTAGCAGCAGAGGATCACTGCCATCCCAGACTGCTGCCCCAACACCAATGATGCCCTCCTGGGGGGATTAGAGGAGCAGGGGAGGAGGGGTTAGGTCATGTCTGCAGAGGGGGAAGGGGTTCTAAGTGATGTCACTGAGGAGGTCAGAGGGGTTGGGAAATGTGATTGAGTTACTGGGTAAGGGGGCTGGATTAGGAGGAGCTCCAACTTGCAGGGGGGGGGGGTACAGGTGATGGATCAGGTCTCATGGAATTGGAGGGAGGGAACGGAGAATAGTGTACTTATTTATTTATTTAAAAATTTCTATACCGCATACAACTATGCAGTTTCCATATCACATACATAAAATCTTGTTTCCCTACGATTACATATAACATAGACATGTCTAAACAACATCATTAATTGTCCCTGTTATAAACAGGGATAGAGCGCATTCAATCAATTCAGAAATACAAGCAAACTTTAAATCATGCTGTCAAAAAAAATTCTAAAAGGCAATTATCAACTAAAATATACCTTAGCATAAGAAGGCATTGGCAAATAATTGAGTTTTCAGCATTTTCTTAAAATTCATCCTCTCCATACAAAACCGCAGGATACCAGGCAAAGCAATCCATAATTCTACGCCAGCCACAGATATCATTGATGCTCCGATCCTAGCATGCATAGTCGACATTCTATCCTCCAAACTTAATTTCATCCCATTTCCATCTCTAAGCTCTCTTCTCCATTTATAGATCGCAAAGGATTCTTGTATGATCTTTGGGGAAGCATGCTACAGTGTCTGATGTATAATTGCAACAATCTTACTGCACTCTTTGTTGCATAGGTAACCAGTGAGGTTTCTTCAACACAGGAGTTATATGGGTACTCCTAGGAACCCCTGTGATTAATCTTGCAACGGAGTTGATAAGCATTTGCAAAGCCCTCAACTTTCCTTTCACAACTCCTAAGTATACTTGTACATGGAGGGAGTGTGCGGGAAGGGGTAAAACGCAGACCTTACGGATCTCGCGGATCTAAAACCGCACGTCCTTAAAAATCCGAGGTCCGCGCCACTTTTGATGTCCGTGCCACTTTTAGTCTCTGGCTCTGACAGAGCTCTATGACAATTTAACTCTGATGGATCCTAGTATAGGGAGGGAAAAGCATTAGGATCCGTCAGAGTTAAATTGTCATAGAGCTCTGTCAGAGCCAGAGACTAAAAGTGGCAGGGACCTCAAAAGTGGCGTGGACCTCGGATTTTTAAGGATGTGACGTGCAGTTCAGATCCGTGAGGTCCGCGAGGGAGCCAGGTGCCTGAGCTGAGCTGCAGGAAAAGCGAAGGCGGACTTGTCAATGCACGGATCTCGGATTTTTAAGGACGTGCGGTTTTAGATCAGTGAGGTCCGTGTTTTACCCCTTCCTGGAGTGTGCTGCTGTGGCTTGGTCCCCTTTTTATATTTTTTTTCTGGTCTGGGTCCACACACCTTACATGCAATGCCAGACAGCAGAGAAGCACCCTGCTCTGTGCAGCAAATGCAAGGCCTACACCAGTAAGCACAAAACTTACCACATTTTTTTGTAGAAAAAAAAAAGTCCATTAAATTTTTATAGATCTATACAGTACTCTAGTCTAGACACTGTTCTTAAAAAGTTTTGATCTTTTGCCTTCCGCCTTGATCTGGATTTCCCTGGCTAAAGAGAAAAAGTGCCAGATTAAACTAATGCCGCGCTGGTTTATTGGACGGGCAGTTTCCCTCAGATTTTCTAAGGGTAGACCATCTGAAATAGTGAGATTTCCTTTTACAAAGGTGCGCTAGCGTTTTTAGCGCAGGCACCAGATTAGCGTGCGCTGTTACCGCCTGCTTAAAAGGAGGTGGTAGCGGCTAGCGCGCGTTAAAACCGCTACCGCACCTTTGTAAAAAGGGCCCTTAGTGCAGCTGCTAGTGCACTTTTGTAAAGAGGCCCTAAAGCTCACTATTTCAGATGGTCCACCCTTGGTAAATCTGAGGGAAACTGCCCGTCCAATAAGCAACCTGAACCCTACTCTGACTTTAGCCTTCTACCGTTGGACGCTCCCCCCCCCCCCCCCCCATGCCCTACAAACCATCAGGAAATGTGATTGTAAGAAGGAGCCTCCTCCTCCTCCTCCCCAGTCTCTCTCTAGGGCCGAATTCTTCCCGCTCCCGCACAGAACAGGGTTAAAACTTACAGGAGGAGGAAGAGGAAAGCATGAGCCTGCCCCCTCCCCCTATCTCCGGGCCCCTCCCTGCCAGCTAGCGGGTAAGATCACGCGTGGGCTGCGGGCAGATCGCAGTTTCAGCGAGAGAGGACGCCCCAAATCGATTCGTTTAAGGAGCTGCGGACGTAGATGGCGCTGGAAGCAGTCCTTAAACTTTTTCTCCTCTTGGCTTTGCTTCGTCGGAAAGATAAATCGGTGATTGTGTTTGTCCAGCACTAGGCTTTTTTTTTTTTTTTTTTTTGCTGCTAGGGGCTTGCTCTGCCTGTCTTCCCATTGTGGCGTTTCTCAAGCTGTCATTAGACAACAGTCACTGCCACAAAATATTATTGAATTATCTTTCAGGACTTGTTTTGGCCTCCATTTGTCCTGCCCTTCTATATGGCTGTGAATGATGTTCAGGAAACAGGTTTGAGAAAATTCTGAGGCTCAATTGCTAAAGTGAAGACAGTTTTTGAAGTTCTCTTTGCAGGCACAAAATCTGTAATCTGCGTTGTTTATTCCAGTTCACCTTGAACCAGACTTTGAAAAGTGGCCTAGCTTCAGAAAAAGTAAAATGTGTAATTTTAATCTTGGAAAGTTTCATGTAAGTATTTAATTAGTGACTATGATGCCGAATTATGTAAAGGATTTTATTAACTGTTAGGGCATGTGAAATTTCCATCACAAGAAGAGTGATTTTGTAAAATTAGGATTGATCCAGTCCAAGTTTTACCGCATTGCAATGCAGGGATTTATAGGGCTCCTTTTACTAAGGTGTGTTAGGGACTTAACGTGTGGAATAGCGCAAGCTAAATTGCCCCGCGCGCTAGACCTTAACGCCAGCATTGAGCTGGCGTTATTGTAGAAGCGTACCGCGCGGTAATTTTGTGTGTGCGCTAAAAATGCTAGCGCACCTTAGGGCTCCTTTTATCAAACCACGCTAGCGGGGTTAGCACGCGTGACTTTTAATCACACGCTAACCCCCGTGCTGGCCAAAAAACTACCGCCTGCTCAAGGCAGGCGTTAGCGGGCAGCGGTTTAACGCGCGATAAACTGCTAGCGCAGCTTGATAAAAGGAGCCCTTAGTAAAAGGTGCCCATAGTCTTGCTTTTATTAGTTTGGAAAGCAGGACTACAAGGCCCTGCATGCAACGGGGTAAAACATGGACTGGATCGACTCTGCCCTGGAGCCAGTTGTCAACTTTATGTAAAATATTTTAACTGTGCCTAAACATTTTGGGAAAAGCTTTACAGGAAAACTACACAAGGTTTTTATACCAGGTGCATCTGTTGTATGCTATTTCACAAGAAGAGGATTTGTGACGCTCAGTTAAGAGGCTAGTATGTGTTAGACTTTAATATTTTTCAAGCTTGGATGAAGGTAGACTTGAAACTTCTGTGAGTAGACAATGCTCTTTAGATGTGATGGGAAACCACAAAACTGCAGCTTTCTCCAAATCAAGGAAATCATAATTGGTTCATGGGAACAACAGGAAAGTGAATAGCAAACAAGAACCTGAATCAGCAGTGCTTTTTGTGATAGTGAGTTCAGTCTGTGAGCTTGTTTTCTGCAATAGGAAAACACAGAAAACGTTTCCTGTAACTGTTCTTTAGGGAATTGCTGAGCTCAGGCTTCCCTTGTATTATTATCAGATGACATGTGATCTGCAGTGTCCAGATCTTTTTGCTTCTGGTACTTTTTAACAATGCGCTTGTTCTTCTGCAGGGTCCCTGGGCTGAGACCTTGCTACCCAACAATCTAACTTCTGTGCCTTCTGCAGACTCTGTAACCGCTTTATGCTGAATTTCTTCTCTCAGAATATCCTCCCTGAGCTTTATTCATAAAGGTATGTGGGCTTTACAGTCTGTCTGTGTGATTGTCACTGTCAAGGGATCCCTAACGGGAAGAAGCTTGTTTAAAGCAGTGCCCCTTCTGCCTAGAGGATGCCAGTTTCTTGGAAATGGCTACCTTAAAGGAATCTCGACAGAAGCACAAACTCAATTATCCCACATGGAGAGTGGGTAATTCTGAAATCCCTCATTTACCTGGGTACATGACTGGGAAATTGCCCTGTGTGTGTGCATTAAGTTTAGAATTTTAAAAATGTGGGGTCTAATGTACTAAAAAAAAAAAAGCCCCTCAGTCTGTCCCTTATTTACAGCCATACTTTTGAGAATACATTTTCAATTGAAAATTCACCTATACTTAGGGCACGCGCTAGACCTTAACACCAGCATAGAGCTGGCGTTAGTTCTAGACGCGTAGCGCGGGTTTAGTGCGTGCTTAAAATCCTGCGCGCGCTAAAATGCCATCGCAGCTTAGTAACAGGAGCCCTTAGACATCCAAATTGATGCAGTTCTATAGGCTGGTGCCTAGTGGTATGCACTGCTTACCTGCATCAAAGGCACTATTCTACAAAGTAGTGCTTAAGTGCCATAGAGCCTAATGGCAAAGGAGGTGTACAGTATACACAGGCAGGCCATGGTCGTGTCTTTGTTAAGTGCGTAGTTTATAGAATACTAAGTACTTAAACATGACAACTGATGTCTGTCATTGACATGGTGTAAGAGGACGTGGCTAAGCATGGGTGACCAGTGCCGACATTTATTAGTAGTTTTCTATAATGGAACATTGGTGCCAGCAGGATCCATTGAGTGTGCAATTAAGCACCAGGTTTGTTTTCTGCTCTGCCAGCATACATCAAAGGAAACTGTTATAGCTTTTCAGCCCCCTTTTCTATGCTAACGTGTTTTAGGAGAAGCGCCCCCTTGCATAGTTAGTCACTCAGTGCGCTAAGTTCGCCTGCGTGAGTCTTTAAGTGCCAACGTTTGCAGTTGGTGTTCCGTCTCTGGGGTGCATTATTGACCGATTTGAGAGCTGTGGTTCTTCTGTTAAAGTTTAGGAAAACAAAAGGCAAAGAAGATGTCTTATGTTTTCTCAGGGTTTCCGCTGCTGGCATTGCGCTTGTTGCAGGTTTCCGGGTCTCGCTGCGTCTTTGTCAGGTCGGTTTCAACCTGACAGAGGTGCAGCGAGACCCGGAATAGTCCCAACTAGGATCCTGGTTTCGGCAGGATTAACACAATTAGTGCTCTTGCATTAGCATTTGACAGGTAACAGGCACTCATGGGAACATTAGCCCTCTGAAAGTGCCACATAAAATTTGAAGTTATTGTGTGGTAAAATTCCCCATTAAATCGCATTAACTGCAAGTTATAGTGTCCTGGGTGGTAGAAATTCTTGTAAGTAAAATATGTGAAAGATTGACTGAAAGGAGCAGTGAGTTCCGTGAATGGCAGATGTTGCCAGGGCAGGATTAAAGGATAGGCAAAGTAAACACGTGCCTCGGGCCCAAAGGATTTGGAAGGGCCCAGTGTGCTGATCTGATGGCATCATCACATGTAACCACGCTGATGTCCCGTTCTTGCAGCAGCGTTTTGGAGTCGCAGGAGTCACTGCCTCTTGGCTGGGCCACTTAGGAGTGACCCAAGCAGGAAAGAGTTGATTGCTGTAGGAGGTAGTAGGTATGAAATGGACAAAAGGACTAACTTGAGGCAAACAAAACAAAAGGTGTGTGACCTTGAATTTTGGAAAGAAAGGACTTCAGCTAGGGGGGAATGGCTAGCAGGGGTGCCCACACTTTTTTGGCTTGCGAGCTACTTTTAAAATGACCAAGTCAAAATGATCTACCAACAACAGAGAAAATGTTAATTATCATTTGTATTTTGGGGGTTTCTCAGAGGTCAAGGCAGATGACTTTAAAATATGCAATGTCACCTCAGTAACAACTATACAAAATTAGACAAATATACCCCTCCCTTTTTACTAAACCTCGATAGCGGTTTTTAGCGCAGGGAGCTGTGCTGAATGCCCCTCGCAGCTCCTGACACTCGTAAGCTCCCTGCGCTAAAAAACACTATCACGGTTTAGTAAAAGGGGGGGGGGGGGCCATAGTGCAAAATATAGACCGCAGATATAAATTCTCAAAACGGATACATTTTGATCACTAAATTGAAAATAAAATCTTTTTCCTACCTTTTTGTCTGGTGATTTCATGAGTCTCTGGTTGCACTTCCTTCTTCTAACTGTAAATCCAATATTTCTTTCTTTCTGCCCCCCCCCCCCATTTCTTTCTTTCTCTCTCCCCCTGCCCCCTCTTTAGTTCTGTCTTTCTTTCTCCCCCTGCCTTTCTTTCTCTCTCCCCCTGCTTGCCTGCCTGTCTTTCTCTCGCCCCCTGTCCCCCTCTTTATTTCTGTCTTTCTTTCTCTCTCCCACTGCCTGCCTGTCTTTCTCCTCTTCCCCTGCCCCCCCCAAGCCTTTGCATCGATTTCTCCACTTCCCCAATTCTTTCTCTTCTCCTGCCCCCCCCCCCAAGCCACCACACCGATTTCTTCCTGCTTCCCCGAGCCAGGCCTGACGTGTACAAGCACCGGACCCAGAAGCCTTCACCTCCGACGTCAATTCTGACGTTGGAGGTGAAGGCTTCTGGATCCGGCGCTTGTACACGCTTGGAGGCAGGAAGAACAAGATCACAAAGCCAATGTGATCGACTCGCGTTGCCTTTGCGATCGACCATGTGGGCACCCCTGGGCTAGAGTGATCTGAAGGGGTACTAAGTCTAGGGAGGGACAAGAATGATCTCGGGGGAGGGGGGTTAAAGCTGGAGGAGAGTTGAGGAATATAATAATAATAAATTTATTTTTATATACCGCCATACCACAAAAGTTCTAAGCGGTTTACAAGGGAAGAGACTGTATACAGACAGTGACATTACAGCAAACTTTTGAATTTACATTGGCTTGATAAGTTTAGTGAGGTTTATCTGGAAGTGTATTGAGTAAAAGCCATGAAAAGTCCTCTCTTCTACTGCCTTGGTTAGGCTCTGCTCTGCCCTTGCCTGATCTTCAGCCTTGTTTCAGAAGCAGTAGCATAGCGAGGGTAGGAGGTGCCTGGGGCGGCGGAGCCCCCCTGACCCTTTACTCTCCCTTTCTGCCCCCCCCTCCTCCGTACCTCTTTAAACCTTTGCCAGCGCGAGCAGCTTCTCCGGCCTGCTGCTTGTGCCGGTGTTGGCTTTGCCTTTGAAGTCACTTTCTGGCTTCGTGACCAGGAAGTGATTTTAGCCAGGATCCAGGCCGGCGTGAGCAGCAGGCTGGAGAAGTTGCTTGTGCTGGCGCAGATTTAAAGTGGTACCAGGGGTGGGGGTGGGGTGCAAGTGTGACGTGGGGGAGGGCGCCACTACACCACTGCTCAGAAGGTAGGGATTTTTTTTTTCTTCACAGATCTAGAGTTCTTCTCTGGATCTAACTTTGTTGAGAATCAATCTGCCTGGTTCTGATCAGGAGGACACCCCCCAGATCCAACTTTTATATGAAGACAAATGAAATCAAGTGGAAATAAAGAAGTAAATAAGCAATTAAGCAGGTAAAGAAATAAACGGAGGCGTGGACAGGGGGTGTTGCCAGAGGGCCCAGTGTACTTGTGTGCCTAAGGCCAACTGAAAAATTAATCCAGTCCTGTCTGTTGCTCACTTATTTAATACCTTGTCTGGACTTTGTACCATTTTTTTTTTGAGTCAGCTGTCTGTTTATGTGCTTGATCTTTCTGTAGTCTTCCATCAGAAGACAGCTGCTGACTTTGCCCAGGCAAGGAACATTTGCAGCACAATGTCTTGAGACAGAGAAACTGTGGGAGTGTGGAGCGTCCTGCCTTTAATTCAACAGCTTGTGCTCCAAGTCCTTCTCCTTCTTCATGTTCTAAAAATAACAAAAAACAAACATGTAAAGAAAGCATGTGGATGCACAGCTTTGGGAATGCTTTCCAAATTGTATTTCTAGAAGGGCTGTCAGTGTAACATAGAAACATGATGGCAGATAAAGGCCAAATGGCCCATCCAGTCTGCCCATCTGCAGTAACCATTATCTCTTCCTCTCTCTAAGAGATCCCAGGTGCCTATCCCACGGCTTCTTGAATTCAGATGCAGTCTCTGTCTCCACCACATCCACAACCCTTTCTCTAAAAAAGTATTTCCTTAGATTATTCCTGAGCCTATCACCTCTTAACTTCATCCTGTGCCCTCTCATTCCAGAGCTTCCATGTAGGTATTTAAATGTCTCTATTATATCTCCCCTTTTTCGCCTTTCCTCCAAAGTATACAGATTGAGATCTTTAAGTCTGTCCCCATACGCCTTATGACGAAGCCCATGCACCATTTTAGTAGCCTTCCTCTGGACCAACTCCATTCTTTTAAAATCTTTTTGAAGGTGTGGCCTCCAGAATTGTACACAATATTCTAAATTAGGTCTCACCAGAGTATTATACAGGGGCATCAATACCTCCTTTTTCCTACTGGCCATACCTCATTCAATGCACCCTAGCTTCCCTCTAGCTTTCACCATCACCTTTTCAGCCTGTTTGGCCACCTTAATTAAGATCATTACAATTACACCCAAGTCCCGCTCTGTCGTGAATATAAGTTCTTCACCCCCCTAAACTGTAATGTTCCTTTGGGTTTTTGCAGCCCAAATGCATAACCTTGCATTTCTTAGCATTAAATTTTAGTTGCCAAATTTCAGACCATTCTTCAAGCTTCGCTAGGTCTTTCTTTATGTTATTCACACCATCTGGGGTGTCTACTCTATTGCAGATTTTGGTATCATCTGCAAAGAGGCAAATCTTACCTGATAGCCCTTCAGCAATATCGCTTATAAAAATGTTAAAAAGAACAGGCCCAAGAACAGAACCTTGAGACACACCACCGGTAACATCCCTTTCCTCGGAGCGATCTCCATTAACCGCTACTCTCTGTCATCTTCCACTCAACCAGTTCTTGACCTAGCCCATCACTTTGAAGCCCATCCCGAGGGCACTCAGTTTATTTATTAAACGTCTGTGTGGAACACTGTCAAAGGCTTTGCTAAAATCTAAATATGCCACATCTAATGCACTCCTTCTACCCAATTCTTTGGTCACCCAGTCAAAGAAATTGATTAGATTTGTCTGACAAGACCTACCTCTAGTGAATCCATGTTGCCTTGGGTCCAGAAACTTCACCATTCTCTGATTTAAAAGGGTTTCCATTAATTTGCTTACCACAGACTTACGGGCCTGTACGGTAATTCCCTACTTCTTCCTTATTTACACTTTTGTGTAGAGGGATCACATCTGTCCTTCTCCAGTCCTCCGGTACGACTCTTTGACTCTAGAGAAGCATTGAAAAGGTCAGTCAGTGGAGCCACCAGAACTTCTAAGTTTCCAGGTTTTATTTAGACTTTGATTAATCAATTAATCTTATTCAAAGCGATGTACATTGTTTAAAACTTTACAACTTTCAGGGGGAACAAACAAGTAAACAATACTCAACGAACATGACATACATTACACAAAGAGAAAAAAGGATAAGAAATACAATAATTAATAGAAGAGAAACAATAAGGGATTAAACATCAGGAGGGGATAAATAAAAATAACAGCATAAAATTCAAAGGAGCAGACCAAATCTAAGAAATTATTCAGTCAAAGCCATCTTTAAAAAGAAAGCACTTTAACTTGCTCTTAAATCGGTTTATAAGACGTTCTTCTCTTAAATAAATAGGCATGGAATTCCACGTTTGTGCTGCTGTGACAGAAAAAATATACTGTCGACGTGTACTAATGATTTTAAGAGACGGAACTGTCAATAAGTGTTGATCACTAGATCTGAGCGTTCTGGCAGAGGAATAGGAAACCAAGAGTCACTCGATAAATGCTGGAGCTTTAAAAAGTAGAGATTTCAAAGTTAACAGACATATTTTATAAGTAATGTGATAAGCTACCAGAAGCCAATGTGCTTTTTTGAGATGTACACCATGTGTAGGGGGAGGGGGAGGTACAATATGTAGCAATATAGTAGACTGGATAGCACTTGGTCTATTCTGTTGTAATCGTTTTAACAGACATGTGTGGGTATAGAAGACCATGTGTTACCACAATATGTATATCCCTCTCAAATCAGCCCAGTTATTGTCCTGAGCAGGACACATGCCCCAGAACTACTTCTGGAACTTTGCAATCATGTGTACTAAATCCTGTCACTAGATGTCACCATTGCACAGTGACTGGAATTCTCTTCCTACTGGGGAAATATAAGTGAATGAATATTAATCTAGAATTCTGGCTACCTGAGAAAAATCAAAACTTGCAGTTTAGCCTTCTCTTGTGCATCCAGCAGAGTCCTGTTTCTGTCCAACCAAAGAATGAAGAGATCTCCAAACCCTGGAAGACCTTCTGTGGGGTGCTTCACTTTTCCCCATCCTGTTTAACCTCTTCATGGGTTCCCTCAGAAACATTAAATTCGATGATGAAAGCATAATGTCCTACGCAGATGATATTCTGCTCTTCATCTTCACAATCAACAACCATTCAGATGTCACCAACAAAGTCTCAACCAATATTGAAAGAATCCAAAATTGGGGAACTATCAACATGCTAAATTTAAACCAAACCAAAACCAAAATCTTATACTTCCACACAGCCCAACAGACATCACCGACAAACATCATTCTCCGATCGAGCCACACCCTTGCTGTCGATAAAACCTCCAAAATCCTAGGCTGCATTCTTGACTCCACATTAACCAAGGAAGCCCAAATCTCTAATATTCAGAAAAAGTCCAATTCGGAAAAAGTCCCTCTTCACCATGACACAACTAAGACTCATCAGGCCATACTTTCATCAGCATCACTTTGCTCTGATTGTGCAGTCGATGATCCTACCACAGCTGGACTACTGTAACTCTGCCTACATGGGAATCAACAGCACACTGATCCACAAAATGCAACTCATACAAAACACAGCTATAAGACTAATTTTTAACTTGAAAAAATATGACTTGATATCAGCCTTCATTAAGCAACTACAGTATGCTGAAAATATAAATCCTTTTGGACATGACTGAAATAAAAGTATATATGTTTGTACGAAGTTTTTTCACAAACCAGTGATGATGCAAGCGGCTTAGGGTACTTGTGTAGTCCCGACTGCTTGCAGGTGAGGTTTGTTTTTCTCTGTGTTTTTGTAATTATTATTTTATATACAAAATTGTGTTATGTCCGTATTTTTTCTGATATGGTATGAATGAAACCCTTCTACTAAATTTAATATACATATCACTGGCTACCAATAAAATTCAGGCTGATGTTTAACGCATTAACCTTGGCCTTTAAAGTATTAAACGGTGGGCAACCTGACTATCTTGCGAAATTTCTCATCCCGTATAACTCTCCGCAATCCATTGAGGTCGTCAACTTTAAATAGATTGGCAGTGCCATCAATTCACTTGGTCAAAGATAAGTCAACTCAAAATTCTCCATTTTTTTGCATTAGTACCTTTCTTCCTAATAAACTTTGCGGTGAATATACTTATATTACATTTACATCCAAACTAAAAACTTACTTATTTGGATTGGCATTTCCCTTTTAGTTGGGTTGTTGGTTTTTTTTCATTAAATATGTTTTTAATTTCTTTTATGATTCGGTTTTAATTCTCAGTTAGGCATATCAATACAGCAACTAAATGATTTTTTTTCTTTCTATTCTTGTATCAAGATTTTGGCGTTCTTTTCCTTTTCAATGATGTACACCACACTGATGTTATAATGAAGAACGGTGTTTAAATACAAATAAATATGAACATAAAGATCAGCCTCTCAGCTTTACTCTGATACATATTTTACAACAGAATTACTTCCTCTGCCATCAAAACCTGGCTATACTTCTGCTAAAGTTCTAGTGGATTTCAAGCAGAACATGCCCCATTGCTCTTTAGAGATCTAGGCCAGTGGTCCCCAACCCTGTCCTTTAGGACCACCAGGCCAGTTGGGTTTTTGGGATAGCCCTAATGAATATGCATGAGAGAGATTTGCATATAATGGAGGTGACAGGCATGCAAATCTGTCCCATGCATATTCATTAGGGCTATCCCTAAAACCTAACTGCCCTGGTGGTCCTCCAGGACAGGGTTGGGAACCACTGATCTAAGCCACAACCTGTTCCCAAACCTCACCCATTGTGTTTGATCTTTCAGCAAACACATGAGTTGAATGATAAAACTTTCCTTGGAAAATCCTGTTCCATATTACATAATTTTGCTGTATCTGGCTCTTCCGGTTACTAGGCTGATGCTGATTGATGTACCATCCCACTGTGTTTGTCATACAAATTTAAAATCATTTGCAGAAGTGACACTGTGGGCTCTTTTTACAAAGATGCATTAGGGCCTTAACGCGTGGAATAGCACGCGCTAAAATGCTGCGTGCACTAGCCACTACCGCCTCCTCTTGAGCAGGCGGTAGTTTTTCGGCTTGTGCATGCTATAACGCGTGCTAATCCGGTGCATGCGCTAAAAACCTTTGTAAAAGCCCTGTATTTTAATCACAAATGGGAAAAGCCATAAATAAGAAGCAAGAATTAAATTGGTTTAACATCTTTCATGACTAGAAGTATGCTGGGTCCAGGTTTAACTGTGCCGGTAACAGCTTCACTGAACCATAGATTTTTACCATAGATTTTCACTGAAACCTCCTCAGGTTTTTTACTGAAAAGTAGAGATTGCTCATGGCCATGCACTGCTGAACTCGTTGAATTAAGTTGGTACTTCTCTGAGGATCCATTTCAGTTAACCCTTACTTCTGTAACCAAAGATTGTAGTTTTTCTAAACAACTTTCTTAATAATTTGAAGAATAAACATGCACAATTTGAAGATTTCAAGGCAGTCCAACTGTTATAGAATCTTCTTACTCTATCAGCACATCCTATTCAAAAGGAAGCTGGGAGTGTGTCCACACACCTTGTGGGAAATAACACTGCTTCAGACTTAGATATTGAACCTAAGCTGTATTAGGCTAGCGGACATAAAGGAAGGAAACCTGGTGAGAGGACAATGTTAGACCCAGGTTTTCAAACAGGCATTCAGTCTTTCAAAATGAATACTGTTCTCTCCATGGCCTGGAGCATTTAAATGCTTCAACGCTGCTGCAGCACTCATAGGAATTCTATGAGCATTGGAGCAGCGTCGGAGCATTTAGCATTTCAGGCTGCGGTAAAAACCATGGCTTAGTAAAAGCAGGAGGACAGTTAGCTCTCATCTGCTTGTAACAAGCAACCCTACAATCCCAATAACAGAAATAAACAATTGTAAAGAGAAACAGAAAGAATGTGTTATACCATTAAAAAAATTTTACATTTAAAGTCCAACCCAAACCACTCACCCCCTAGAAAAACTTGTTGAGCAAGATTCAGTATACAAGAGTTAATCATAAATGAACATCAAATGAGACTCTATGCAATTTGTATGAGAAAATGCAGCAACCCTACAGGGAAGTACAGAAAGATAAGGAACTCATAAAATGATTTATGGCAGTCAAAAGCTTTTATCATACCAGATATAGAATTCAGAGGAAACCCAATAAGTGAAAACATTGTGATTAATGATGGAATAACAAGGGAGCAGAAAAAAAATATCTTTTTAAAATGAGGCTTCTCTTTTGATGAGATAGTGTGAGCCAATAAGGCTTCCATATCACTTGAAAATTATTCCACCTCTGATTGTCCCTTTCTGTTCTTCTCTCTTAGGGTCCCTTTAACAAAGCCTACTGAAACCCATTCAATTCTTATGGGTTTTGGTGCATTTGCTGTGGGAGAATCGCTATCATGGCTTTGTAAAAGGGGCCCTAAAAGCATTAATTCAAACATTTAAAGCTTTCCACTGTGAGAACTGGGGTATGTGTTTGTCAGCCAGTGAGTTAGAATCGTTAGCCAATAGAAATGCTCTACTAAGCAGGGCAATGTTGCCTTTAGACACTGTTTGAGTGTCTTGGCCCTCTTGAAACAAAACAGTAGAAGGCTGGAATGTTAGGTGGGCATCTAAACAAGAATGTGTTTTATGCAATACCTTAATCCAGAATGGCTGCACCTTGGTGCAGTGCCAAAACAAACATATGGCCCAAAGATACCCCCTCTGCACCATATTAAGGACATGCTTCATCGGATCAAGCATATTTGAAAATAATATATATGTGTCGATTGACAGATGTGAACAGTTCTCTTTTGCTTTTTCTGATCACAAAACACAGCTTGTGCAATTTATGTAAAGCAAACAAGTATGTTTATATAGCAGCATATATTTATCTTAGTACTTCAAAATAATGACCTTCATCTTCACAGAAATAGCCTCCAACATAACGTTATGTTTCGCCACAACAGCTGCATCAGGGAAGCAAATTATCCAGCTCACTCACTCTTTCTTGTGTATCCATACTGCATCTTTCCTGATGCAGCTGTTGTGACAAAACATAACGTTATGTTGGAGGCTATTTCTGTGAAGATTAAGGTCATTGGATGCTACTTTGTGAAGATGAAGGTCATTATTGTGATGCACTGAGTTAAGATAAGTACATTCTATAGTATTACTGGAATAGTTCAATTGAAGATGTGATTGTGGCACTACAGAGAATTATTATTGATAGATGTGGTTGTGGACTGTTGCACTTTACTATAAAAAAGAAAAAAATTGGGCCAAGGAAGATGTACTGTTAGATTCATAACGCTTTATGATTGGACTAGTCTTATAGCCTGTTACATTAACGGGTGCTAGAATATATGTGTGTGTGTGTCTGTCTTTATTTCTTTCTCTCTCTCCTTAGCCGCTTTCTTTCTTTCAGTCTTTCTTTTTCCTTGGCTGTCCATCACCACCCCTTGCCTGCTCCCCCTGTCCATTCTCCCTTCCTTTTACTTCCCCTGTGTCCACCACCACCCCTTCACTGCTCTCCTTATGCAGCAGCAGCCCTTCTCCCTTTTTTTTTACCTTCCCCCTGTCCAGCAGCACCTCTTTCCTTCTCCCCCTGTCCAGCAGTAGGCGTCCCTTCCTTTTCCCCCCTCCCTGTCCATCAGCACCTCTTCCTGCTCCCCTTGTCCAGCAGTAGGCCTCCCTTCCTTTTTTTCCCCTCGGCAAAGGACGTTTTCTGCCTCACCCACTCTTTTCTGCTTCTAACAGCTTCAATGTTGCGACCAAATCCTACCCAGCTACAGCCCTACACAGAGCTACTTCAAAGTGCTCAGTTCTTTAATAACTGCCTTTTCTCAAGTTTTCTATTGTCATCGCTATCTTTAATTTTGAAGCTAACTGCAATTGTCTACTCCTTTATGCCTTCTTTTTTTCTCAGTCTCTGTTCTCACTGCTGGTTTATCATTTCAGTCTGTTCTGGTTCTCTGCATGCAGGTCACTGCCCTTCCAATGTGCTGCTTTCTCCAAGCTCTTGTGCAGGACGTTTGGTGGGTGGGGGCTTTTGTTCTTTTTTGTTTTGCCTCTGCTCGGCAGTTGGTTGCAGAGCGCGCGAGGCCAGCTTTTCAGCCCTTCTCGAGGGGGCGGGACAGGCTGGTGAGGAGCTTCGGGGGCTGCTGCTGTTAGCCCCAGCAGAGACGGAGCGGCCGAGCTGAGCTGGCGGCAGAGCCCTCGTGTGTCCCCCCTCCCCGGTGCCAGCGCTGCTCTCCCTCTCAGCGTGCCGGGTCGGACCGCGGCTTCTTTGCTCCGGAGCTCGGCAGTGCGGCGGAGAGCGGCCGCAGGGGGATCGGGGCCATGCTGCCAGCGGGACAGCCCCAGCCCTCTCCCTCCTCCACTCGTGGGCTTGTGGAGGCGATCGGCAGTAGAAGGGCCCGAAGCAGCGTGTGAAGACTGCTGCACACGCTGCTGGAATCGCCAGATTTTGTAGTCGGGCCCACAGGAAGAGAAGGGGAGGGCGGCAAAGGACTCAGGTCCCGGGCGGCGGGATCAGTTTAAGAGCTGAGGCGGAAAGTTGCTGGGCTCCTCGGTGGGGGCGCTGAGCGGCCGCGATCCCTCTCCTCCGAGGTACACCCCCCCTGCTGGAGGAACGGAGATCTGCAGCTGGCTGCAGTCCCGGCTTGTGGAGGTGATCGGCAGCTGGTGACGTAGTAAGCGCGCATGCGCACTCCTGTGGCCACAGACATACGGAACACGCAGATAGGAGTGCGCATGCGCGGCTAGCGTTTTATTATATAGGATAAGAGAAATACTTGTATTTATCATTGGAAATCTTTAGATAAGTTTAAAAATTTCCACCTTTGAACTATCTGGGAGTATGCCTGGAATTTTCTGACGTAAAGCAGTATAAATGTAATGAAATAAAATATTATTGCTTTAAGGTTTAAAGTGGCACTTGTCATCAGATTTCATCTTCTGAACGTTCTCTTCCTGAAGGATACCAACATGTTTTCAAGTTCAACTGAAGCTTTGGCAAAAGGTTGAGCAAAATGTGCTTTTTTTAAAAAAAATTTTTAAAAAAGAAGAAATTTCTGAATAAAATAGAGCGATGCTAATTCTTCCTCCAGGTAGAGTAAAACAAAACAAAACAACACAGTACAACTTCAGTTAAGTGACTCAGACAGTAAATTACAAATCAGGTTCAAACTTTTTAACTACTGCAAAATGCACTGAAAACTGGTTGGAAACCGGTTTCAATTGCACACCGAGAATGTTGAGTGAGGATGTTTTCTGTGGATGCTAATGTGTAACTAGCTTAGAGTGAATCTGTCCAGTTTGCTCTCACCGTGTGTCTTCCTTTGAGTTTACTAATGAAAAGCAAGTTTGTGTGCAGTCTGAACTCCGCAGCAAAAGCCAACCAGTTGACTAGACAAAGAGAGCTGAGCTCTCAGGAGCCAGCCTGCACAATGTTATCGTGTTAGTACCCTGGGAAAGGGTATTTGCAGCTTATTTGGTTCAATTTTGTTTTATTTCTGCTTTTCAGCCCTGGATATCTTTTGGATGGTTGTTCGGCTGGAGTTGACATGAAGGTGACGGATCCAGCCCTAGTGAGCAGCATGCCATCTGTGAAATATGACCCGAGGTTGGACTCCTCTGAAATTAATGGGTGAGTGATCAACTGTGATTATTTAATATCTTATTAAAGTATGCTGAGCTGGCAACACGTGGAAGGATAAAAGTCAGGTATTAAGTTTCTTTATTACAGAGAGACCTTGGTTCAAATCCTGGGTTGAGTCTTCTGCTTTCTGGCTAGGTCAGAGATGTTGAGTAGGCAGCATTCACAGTCCATGAGAAGGAGAGGGTAGGCAAACAGGCTTTTGTGCAACAGAGAAAGGGATTGGGATTTGATATACTGTCTTTCTGTAGTTATAATCAAAGTTTACATATTACACTTCTCCCTCCATATTCGCTGTGATAGGGGATTAACAGACCCGCAAATACAGAAAAATCGTGAACAACTTTTTCATATGTTATGCGCTGTTTTCTATTAAAAACCATCGTGAATATGGTGAAACCGTGAATAACATGGTGGGAGATCTGGCCTGTTCCTGAAGGGGAGGCAAAAGACGGTGAAGAAAGTGCTGGGAATCAGCGATTTTTCTCTGCAAACTGATGCAATTGGGGGGGAGGAGCCAACAAACTAAAAACTGCAAATAAGCGAAACCGCGAATGCTGAAACCGCAAATATGGAGGGAGAAGTGTATAGTGTATCTAATCTAATCTTCTATTTGTGTGTCGCTCATACCTATGCAGGCTCAAGGCAACTAATAGAGAGAAGAAGGTAGAAAAAAAGAACAGAACAGATTCAAGGTGGTAGGGGAAGAGGAAGAGAAATAAGAGAAAGTGACAGACCAGCTGGAGGGGAGTACTTGGAGAATCATGTAAAGTTCAGATGTCAAAGAGAAGGGTTTTCAGTTTTTTTCTGGAATTCGGTATAGCTAGGCTAGTAGTTTCTGTGAGGTCATTCCAAGTTTTCACTCCTAGGAAGGTTAGCAAGGACTGAAAAATATGCTTATCCTGGAGATTTTTTGGTAGTTGGGAGATTTAATTGTATCTTGTTGAGGGTTCTGTGAGAGGCTGACCACGTCGTTGAGAAGAGTTGGATAAGCGCAGCAGCTGAATTTCCGTGGAGTATGTGATGAATGATGCGTGATATTTTTTATGTTATTCGTGATGGGATGGGTAACCAGTGCACTTGCTTGATGAAGGCTGCCACCGAGTCATATGTTTTCACATTGAAAATTAGTCTTACACAGGTACTTATTTTGTACCTGGGACAAAGGAAGGTTAAGTGACTTGCTCAGAGTCGCAAGGAGCTGCTGTTGGAATCGAACCCAATTCCCCTGGTTCTCAGGCCAGTGTGCTAAGCATTAGGCCACTCCACCACTCCACTTAGTGACTCAGTTTAGAATGTGGTTCGTCTTGGAAGAGTTCCAGAAGGAGGTCTGATGCTACTGTGATGACTGGATATGTGTGAGGAGGACATAAAGCGCCTCATTTTCAAGAAAGAAAAACATCCAAATTGTGGCATAAAGGGGCGGATGGACGTTTTTCTTCCCAAACAGTTTTCAAAATCCATGTTCTACATGGATTGCTATAGTGCTTGTCTGCGGAGTGCCTAAATATCAAGGGGGCATGTTAGAGATGTGGTTTGGGCAAGATTAGGGTGGGCTTATAATTGGGACGTTTTTCTTAAAAAAAAAAAAAAATCAAACATTTTAGAAAACGTCCAGGACATAATTTGGATGTTTGGGGCTAGAATTGATTTAACAACAAGTGCCAAAAGGTGCCCAAACTGACCAGATGACCACTGGAAGGATGAAGACATGACCACCCCCTCACCCCTCAAAAATGTGAATGAAACAGTATATACCTGCCTATATGTTATGGCCAGTCCTACTAGAGCAGCAATCAATCCTGGAGTAACCTAGTGGACAGTGTAGTGAACCAAAGAGATGGAGACTCAAGTCCATATTACACTCCAACTACTATGCTTATGGTGGAACATGTGAGCCTTCCAAAATAGAGAATGACATGGAGACAAATTTTTTCCCCGTCCCCGCAGGAACTTATTTTCACGTCCGATCCCCATTCCTGCAAGCTCCAGCCTCAAACACTTTAAAGTCATAAGTGTTTAAGGCTTATGCAGTTAAGACAGAGCTTACAGGAATGGGAAAGGGCAGTGAGAAAACTCACGGGGACGGGACAAGGAAATTGAGTTCCTGCGGTGACGGGGACAAATTTGACCCCGTATCATTCTCTATTTCAAAATCCACCCAAATCCCACTGTACCTACATGTAGCTGACACCTACAGGCCTAAGGTCCAGTAGGTTTTGGTGGGGTCAACATTCTCACTATAAGAGTATTATGGTGAGACATATAAATTGGGCCTTTTATGTGAAGTTTATTCGGTGTTCCCTAGGGGGCCTCAGTGTTCTGCTGGGATGTCTGTGTGGCCAATCTACTAAAAATGTTGGCCCCTCCTACATCCCAAAGGCTTGTTTTGTGCGTTTTCTTTTGGACTTTTTTTTTCTTCAAAAATTGTTCAGAAAGATGGACACATTGAGGATAAAAATATCTGGGAAATGGCCATTTTCAAAACAAAAAGGTAAGACATCTTTCTGTTTCAGAAACGGTCATTTTCACTACTGGATTTTTGTGCGTGTTGTGTTCCTCAAACTTCCAGACTTCGATTTGGACGTCACATCACAAATGCCTCTCCACATGAGATAAAAATCCCCCGGTGTGCACACATGAAGGCTTATGATGCCAGATTGCCAGATGGGTTCCAACTGAACTGAAAACCTGAAGGAACAGGGGACCAAAACCAAATTTGTTTAAGTTTCTTCTTTTTTCCATTCATCAGATGTTTGTTTACAACAGAAATAGCTCATTACAGAAACAATATATAGTTAAGACGAGTGAGCTTATGAGACATTTGGTAACATGAAGTACCTCTCCGTGGAGGACTTTAAAAAGTTTTATATCTAGTGCAAATGTTGTCAACAGCAACATCCCTGGATGAGAAGACAACAATAATCTGGCTGATGTTGACTGTAAACACTTGAAGGAACATTTGCATTCCTCTGTTTCTATCATTTTACCCAGCACTTGCAGGGCAGGCTAGGAAGAGGGAAGAGGTAGCAGCAGTCAGGGATTCTGATGGTTATACTTTCAGGCACTTGTTCTTTTGAAGAAGCTCAATCCAGTAGGCAAAATATTTATATCCTTTGGTGTCTGTGGTACTGCTTGATAGTCATGTCTTTAGAAATGTGATTAGAACACAGAAAAATAATGGCATATATAGACCATATGACCAATCCAGTCTTGTCCATCCATTCATTCAATTTACTATCCCTTCCTCTCCCTTAGAGCAGTGTTTCTCAACTCAGTCCTGGAGTACCCCCTTGCCAGTCAGGTTTTCAGGATATCCACAATGAATATGCATGTAGAGAATGACACGGTGGCGGTTACCCGCGGGTAGGCGCGTTTAGCCGCGGGTAACCCGCCAAAACGGGGAATGAAAAATAACAGTCGCTGCGGGGACGGGGACAAGGCCATTCACCGCCCGTGGAGCGGTGAATGGTCTTGTCTCCGCAGTGAGGCATTAAGGATCGCGTAGTCCCCGCAGCCACCGCCCGCCCGTAGAGTTTAGCCAGCTCCCTCCCTCCACCTCACCTTAAATTCTGAGTTTGCCGGCTTCCTTTTTCCTGAGCCGCACGCGTTCAAAAAGCCGTGCACGCGCGGCTGCGCGAGTCCATCAATCTTCTCCTCTGACGCAACCGGAAACAGGAAGTTGCAGGAGAGGAGAAGCTTGATGGACTCGCGCAGCCGCGCGTGAGCGTCTTTTTAAACACATGCAGCTCAGGGAAAAATGGAAGCCGGCAAACTCAGAATGTAAGGTGAGTTGGAGGGAGGGAGCTGGCTAAACACTGCGATCGGGTAGGTGGGGGCTGCTAGACTCTGCGATCGCGTTTGTTCCCGGCTCATACTAGGAAGGAGGGAGTGAATGGAAAAAAAATTCTGGGCCAAGGGGATGAAGAGGGAAAGAAAGAAACCCACAGCAGGAAAGAAAGGGGAAGACAGGCAGGTGAGCCAGATGCTGGAAGCAGGGGGGGGGGAGAAAGAAGGAAAGAAGCTAGATGGGGTTGAAAAGAAGACACGCTGATATGGAAGAGGAAGATAGGGGAAATCTGGACAGAGGAAGGTAACAGAAAGAGGGGAAATTATGTGCATGGGGCATAGGGACAGAGACATAAAGGGGACATGCCATGGGGATGGTATATGGACACAGGGGGGGGGGGGCAATGGCAGATACATAGGAGAGATATTAGAAATGGGGAAAATAGGAACACAGAAGTGAGATGGTTTGTGGGAATGGGACAGGGACAGAGCTTGCAGGCTCCAGCGGCTTGCACAAATTACATTGTAACATGCCACGAAAATAAGAGAGAGGGAAATAGATAGATAGGCCACACGAGAGGAGCTGAAGGATGGTAGAAAGGAACAGATGGTAAAGGAGGGAGGGAAGGATGGTGGTAGAAAGGAATAGAACAGACATTGAAAGAGGGTAGAGAGGAACAGACCCTGAAGGGAAATGTGGAAGACAGAGTGGGAAGAAGACAGATGCCAGACTATGGGGGAGCGGAGGGAAGAAGATGGGTGCTAGACCAATTGGGGGAGGGTGAAGGGACGGCACAGTAACAGCAAATGGAAGATGCAGAGAGAAGACGCACAGTGGACGGAAGGAATTGAATGAGAAGATGTGGAAAGCAGAAACCAGACAACAAAGGTAGAAAAAAAAATTCTATTTATTTATTTATTTTTTGCTTTAGGATAAAGTAGTATATTAGTTGTGTTGATAAAAATTTATAAACAAAGCCCTGCCAGCTGAACATCTCTTTATCTAGTTCAGCAGCAGGAACTTTGATTTATAAGAAAGGAATAAGCTAAATATTACAGTACTAAGGCTTATATGGATGCTACGGTGACGGGGCGGTGAATGGGATGGCAGTGGCGGTGACGGGGCGGTGAAAGGGATGGCGGTGATGGTGACGGGGCGGTGAAGGGAATGGCGGTGACGGGGCGGTGCAGAGGATGGTGGGCCGGGGACAGGGCGGTGACGGGGACAGATTTTTTCACCGTGTCATTCTCTATATGCATGCAAAAAATTTGCATACAATGGAGGCAATGTGTGCAAATCATGTTTATTTCTAAAGAGGAGGATGCTTGGGTCTTACCCATGGGAAATTTTCTTTGATAATGATGAATTGGAACAATTCACATTCTGCTTACGCTTTGATGGCATTGCTGCCATCACTAAAAGCTTAGAAGACGTACTAGATTAAATGAACAAACAAGATCAACTCTTTTGCCAGGATTGGACATTGTACACCTCAAACTCCTCAAAAATCTCAAACATGAAATTGGTAATCTGTTGCTAGTAATCTGAAACAGCGATACCTAAGGACTGGAGGGTGACCAATATAACATTCAAATTTAAAAAGGGCTCCAGACTGCAGATGGTCAGTACTGGGGAAAATTATTGAAATGATACTAAAACAAAACAAAAATATTACTGACCTTATAGATCTAGGATATTTAAACCTATCCTATATTCATTGTGGATATCCTAAAACCTGACTGGCAAGGGGGTACGCCAGGACCTAGTTGAGAAATACTGCCTTAGAGATCCAAAGTGCTTTATTAGAAATCTTGAGTCTCCAAAAAAACCATATACAGGAATGAGAAAGAAAAAAAAATCAAATTCTACGTCCAATACCTTTCTCAAAATGTTTTTATATATTTAGCACAAATTCATTGAACTTTTTCTGCATGAACCTTTTAATGTGTTCAATTTTAAATACTAAGGGGAGAGCCTCAGATCCCCGTGCGTTGCTAACTTTTACAAAGTTCCTCGCTGGCTCTTGATCCCCCTCCTGTCCCGCAAATGCTGCTCGACTAAATTCAGAACAACAAGAAAACTCAAGCTACTTAGCTGCAGGCAGGGTAGATTAATAGTTTTTGAAATGTTACTGCATCCCTGCCAGTCCTTGCCGACGTCAAGCTAGCTGCCGTTTCGCCTGCAAGCTGCGTCAGGGCTCCGGACCAGTATCTGCAAAAATAAAACTAGAAAAGTGGCAGAGAACATATTTGTATGCAGAAAAACATTCCAATGATGTTGTGACATGTCCCCTAGTCCTAGTATTTTTGGAAAGAACGAACAAGCGATTCACATCTACAATGTGGCACCATCAGTTGATAGGAAGCTTGAAACTGGATCTTCTGCCACCAATGATGAGTTGACCATTATAATTGTATTTAATTAGACAAGTGTTTCTTTTAGTATGTGGCTGCTATAGAGCAGAGTTTCTCAAGGCGATCTTGGAGTACCACTAGCCAGTCTGATTTCAAGGTATCCACAATGAATATGCATGAGAAAGATCCCATGTATGCAAATCTAGCTTTTGCATATTCATAATAAATAACATAGAGCCCCTTTTACAAACCTGTGGAAGAGTATCCCACGCAGCGAACGCGACATAGCCCGTTGGGTTCCTGATGGGTTGCGTCGCATTTGCTGCACCAGGGCTCGCTACCATGGCTTTGCAAAAGGGGCCCATAGTAACATAGTAAATGAAGGCAGATAAAGACCTGCATGGCCCAACCATCACATTCATTATCAATTTGTCATCGAACTAACAATCTAGTAGTAGTATTACAACAATTTATTCACTAAGGGATTCTATCACTGGCGCTTAAAAAATATAGGCGCCTTTTGCATGTCATGCCTTAGTAAAAGGACTCCTTAGGCGCCCATTACACAATCACACTTAACATAGAAGCATAGAACATGACGGCAGAAAAGGGCCACGGCCCATCTAGTCTGTCCACACTAGTCTAGTCTAATCTAGTCTGTCCCCCTAACTACTTCTAAGAAGAGATCCCACATGCCAATCCCATCTTTTCTTAAAATCTGGCACGCTGCTGGCCTCAATTACTTTTTGTGGAAGATTATTCTAGCGATCAACCACCCTTTCGGTGAAGAAATATTTTCTGGTGTCGCCATGAAATTTCCCACCCTTGATTTTCAACGGATGCCCTCTTGTTGCCGTGGGTCCTTTAAGAAAGAAGATGTCTTCTTCCACCTCGATACAGCCCGTGACATATTTGAACGTCTCGATCATGTCTCCCCTCTCTCTACCCAGTCATTCCTCATACGGGAGATCCTTGAGACCTGAGACCATCCTGGTGGCCATTCGCTGAACCGACTCAACTCTCCACACATCTTTTTGATAATGCGGCCTCCAGAATTGTACATAGTATTCCAGATGGCGCCTATAACGTAGGCCATGGTTTTAAAGGCCTTCATTATAGGTGCCTAAGTCCTTTAGAGAATCACCCCTAGCGGCGCCTAAGTCTTTCTCTACTCCTAAACACGCATACTTTGATGTTAGGCACTGCCAGGCGCCATGTGATAGGTGCCTATCTTTTGTAGAATCACGCTTAAGAAGATAGGTGCCTATCTCCCAATTAAATTTTTTTTTTTTCAATTATGAGCTTGTTAAAGCTCATTATTGAAGCCAATTTACTAATTGACCCCCCTTTACAATGCCGTGCTAGTGGCTGCTGCTGCAATAACTGCCCCAAAGCCTATAGAGATTTAATGGGCTTCGGGGCTTTTGTTGCATGGCTTTGTAAAAGGGTAAGTTAGCTGCCTAAATTTAGGCGCCTATTTGGGTGCCTAGCTTAAGGTTCCTCTTATAGAATTTCCCCCTAAGTTCTACTTTACCATATCTTCTCCTTTCCCACTGAGATTTATACCGTGCCTACACTTATAGCATACATAAGAACATAAGAAACGCCTTCACCGGATCATACCCTAGGTCCATCTAGTCCGGCGACCTGCACACGCGGAGGCCAAGCCAGGTGCTCCCTTATGGAGACCTTGATTACCCGTATCCCTCAATGTGATTTGCAAGAAGGTGTGCATCCAACTTGCGCTTGAATCCCAGAATGGTAGCCTCCGTCACAACCTCCTCTGGGAGAGCATTCCAAGCGTCCACCATTCGTTGTGCGAAACAGAACTTCCTGACATTTGTCCTGAGCCTGCTACCCCTCAGTTTCAATCCATGACCTCTTGTCCATGTCACATTTGACAATGTGAATAACGATGTATCTTGCTCTTTTTGTCGAATCCTTTTAGTATTTTAAAAGTCTCTATCATATCCCCTCGCAGTCTCCTCTTTTCGAGGGTGAATAGTCCCAGCTTTCCGAGGCATTCTTTGTAGCTCAAATTTTCCATACCTATTACTAGTTTCGTGGCTCTCCTCTGCACCCTCTCCAGCAGGGTTATATCCTTCTTTAGGCATGGAGACCAGTGTTGGACACAGTATTCCAAGTGTGGTCTGACCATTGCTCTGTAAAGTGGCATTATGACAGTTGCCGATCTACTCGTAATCCCCTTCTTTATCATGCCCAACATCCTGTTTGCTTTCTTTGCCGCTGCTGCGCATTGAGCTGACGGCTTCAGGTTCCTGTCTATCAATACCCCCAGGTCCCTCTCTTGTTCGCTTTTGCCCAATGTTACACCTAACATTTTATATTCATGTTCCTTATTTTTCCTACCCAGGTGCATCACCTTGCATTTATCTGTGTTAAACTCCATCTGCCACTTTTCTGCCCATTTCTCCAGCTGGTTCAGATCCTTCTGGAGATCCTCGTTGTCCTTTTGTGACGCAACTGCCCGACATAGTTTTGTGTCATCTGCAAACTTGATTATATCACTTGTTGTTTCATCTTCCAGATCATTTATGAAGATATTGAATAAGATGGGCCCAAGAACCGAGCCCTGGGGCACGCCACTAGTCACCTTCTCCCAGTCCGAGAAATTCCCATTTATGCTTATCCTCTGCAATCTGTTCTCTAGCCATTTGCCTATCCATCTGAGTACGTCCCCTTCTATTCCATGACTTAGTAGTTTCCTCATAAGCCTTGCGTGCGGGACCTTGTCGAACGCTTTCCGGAAATCCAAGTAAATTATATCCACCGGGTTTCCGCTGTCGATTAATTTGTTCACCTTCTCAAAAAATTGAAGTAAATTTGTCAAACATGACTTCCCCTTCCTGAAGCCGTATTGACTAGCTCTCATCAGGTCGTGATTTTCCAGATGTTGCACTATGCTATCCTTGATTAGTGCTTCAACCATCTTCCCAGGAACTGATGTAAGACTCACAGGTCTATAGTTGCCCGGTTCTCCTCTCGATCTGAATATGGTATAAAATGCACATTCTTAAGAATGATCCATCTTAAGAACATAAGAATAGCCATACTGGGTCAGTCCAATGCTCCACCTAGCTATCAACTCTGGAATACAGTCTTTACAGAGATAAAATGGGATTTACTCCCTGATTTATAATTAAGACTTTTTGGCATTTGTAAAAGTGTGCAGTTGCTGGAACTTTTCCTTTATGATTGGAAGATCAGATCCCCTTTTCCCTTTTTCTTGTGCTCCTTCCCTGCTGGATTTTTTCATGTTTTAATTTTTTTTTTTAATTTTGTGTTCTTGGATTTGTTGATGGCTTTTTTTTTTTCTCCCCTATTAATGCTTTTTTTTTTTTTTTCAATATAAACAACTGGGTAAATTCAAAAAACAAAATTGTTCCTAAATGTCCATGACAAAAAACAAACTGATAAAGGAACAATGCTACTTCAAAAAACCTTTGAACCTTGGGTGGTGCTCAGATTCCAAGATGGAAAGCAAGAGACCTCAATATGGGGACTTAACCCCTATAGAGACTCTGTGGTATCTATCATTGCACCGTATGAAAGATTTGTATGAAGTATTTGTTAGTGATAACTCGATGATTGTATAGTCTCTATCATTAAACACTTCAAAGTGGAATAAACTTTAAATTGAGTGAGCTTGAAAAAATGAACTTAGCTGTAAAATACAGGAAGCGTTGGTAATGCAGGGTCCTGACGCGTTTCGCCGCCCTGGCTTCCTCAGAAGACCCGCAAGCAACTTGTATTCAGCCTGTTCTAATTGACGTCAGTGAATGACACAATGTTCAAAACTTGTCCTGATAAGAGAACAAACATGATGCAGATAAATACATTTGAATAGTAAGCTGTGATGAACTAAATAATGTAACTTTACCAGCTCTTGACGCTAACGGGAGGGTACCTGATTTACATGAATTTTCTGTTTCCTGTGACGTGGACGCTCAGCTGAGCGCCCGATATTTAAACACTGGAAGAGCTGTCAATCACTTAGTGGAGGAACGCCCACCACTCTACTTCCTTGTTTAAACCTAAGGGTGTCACTGTCTGCCAGTGGAATATCCACTTTTGCTCGTGTTTCCAGAGCCAAGCCTGAGAGTTGCCCCCTCTTTTGCTGGTGGCCACTTCAAGAACTATAAACTGTAAATCATGTAACTGATGGGAGGTGGCCTGCCAGTGCTGAACTAGAGGGGCACTAAGGTCCCCCCTCCTAATTTTGCTTAAATGCTCCGTAATGCGAGTCTTGATGTTTCTGGTAGTGTGACCAATATAAAACAATTTACATGGGCACATGATGAGGTAAACAACACCATTCGATTCACAATCTGAATAATGCTGTAATACATGTTTTTTTGATAGCCTGGGATGGTGTATACAAGTGGTTTCCCAAACGTATGGACAAACAGTACAGTGTCCACACTTGAAGTGCCCTATAGGTTCCTGAATCATAATGTCTGCTGGTGTACTAACAAAGTAGGAACTGGACACACTATCACGAATGTTTCTACCTCTAGAGTAAGCAAAGAGGGGGGGTTGAGCTAAACTTTGATGGACCTGCAAAATATGCCAGTGTGAGTTAATGATTTTCTTGATGTTAAATGCCTTATACGAATATGGAAGCGTACAAACCATCCGAGAGTCAGAAGGAACATTGGAAGGTTGTAACAAATAGGTCCGATGGGCATATAAAGCCCGTTTGTATGCTTTTTTGATAATACTGTTAGGGTATCCCCGTTCCCTGAACCGTTGCCACATATCACCTGAACGCAGTATGTATTCATCTTTAGTGCTGCACAGACGCCGGAGTCTTAAAAACTGACCTACTGGTAAGTTGTTTCTCAAGTGACGAGGGTGGTAACTGTCATAATGGAGTAAGGTGTTTCTGTCTGTGGATTTGCGATGTATAGACGTGACAAACGCTCCATCAATAAGGGTGATATGAATGTCCAGAAAGGCAATGTGTGTATGAGAAATGTTAGCAGTAAATTGTAAGTGCGGATTACATGTATTGAGCCATAATAAGAACTGCTGAAACGTTTCCTTGGTGTTAGTCCAAATTAAAAAAACATCATCGATGTATCGTTTCCATACATGTATGTCTGGTGCATAAGCAGATGCGTAAATGAATGTGTCTTCAAAATCGGTTACATAAAGGCATGCAAGGGACGGAGCCATGGTGGCCCCCATCGCGGTTCCTTGAATTTGTAAGAAAAAATTGGCATCAAACATAAAATAATTATGTTGTAACGCGATACTAGCAATGGTGACTAAAAAATCCTCTCTGGCTTTAGACAGCTGTAATGTACCAAGGTATTTACGCACAACCTCTATTGCGCTGGTTTGAGGAATATTAGTATACAAAGCCTGGATATCAAGGGTAACCAGCAACGCCCCCTGAGGGATGCAATCTGACTCCTGAAGCCACACTAGCATAGAGGTGGTATCCTTTATGTAAGACTTAGCACCAGAGACTAAGGGTTTTAAATAAAAGTCTACAAAATCAGACAACGGTTCCAACACAGACCCAATACCCGACACAATAGGTCGCCCAGGAGGGCTGGTGGCATGTTTGTGAATTTTTGGAACAAAGTATATCACAGGGATACTGGGATGATTTTGATGAAGGAAACGATATTCCCTATCTGTTATGATGCCTGTTTCTAACGCCTGTAAAAGAGTATGATGAACAAGGTCAGAGATATGTGCGGTGGGATCGCCAGGCAAAGCTGCATAATATTGTCTGTCACTCAATTGTCTATGTGCTTCAAGCACATACGCTTCTGTATTCTGAATGACAATGCCACCGCCTTTATCAGCTGACCGGATCACGATGTTTGTGTCATTAGACAAGGTCCTCAATGATTGACTCATTTCAGTAGATATGTTACGCCTAACATGAGAAGGCTGACTTTCCAAATTAGCTATATCTCGCTCAACTAGGCTCTGAAAAACTTGCAAATGGGGATCTAAGGACCCAGGAGGGGTCCAGGTTGAAGGCCTATGAAGTCCCAAAGGACCAGGATCACTAGATTTATCCTGAAAGAAGAGTTTAAGGCTGCATTTTCTAATAAGTTTATACAAGCTGATTCTAGTATCCAAAGGATTGTAGTTAGTGAATGGCACAAACGACAACCCCTTGGAAAGAACAGCTGACTCACTGGCAGACAGAACTCGACTAGATAAATTAAATATATTGTTACCCCCGGTCAAGGTTTCGGAGGGCGCCTGCCTCTGGTGGTCCGAGGGCCTCCTGTTTTTTGAGAGGCTGGCCCTTGAAAATTTACTGAAGAGGATCGTGTTAGAACAGGGCCTGTCATGGTTAAACTGCTGGAGTCAGAGCTTGGGTCCTCCCCACTGGACCCACTAGATGATTGTGCATAAGTAGGTTTTCTAGACTGACGAGAACGTTTGTTTCGATCCATCCAGGGATAGACGTATCCCCGGATGTAATCCCCCTCATCTCGCTTGAATTTCCCTATCTTTGTCTTTTTGATGTCTGCTCGGAATTCATCCATCTGTTTCTTCAAATCTGTCATTTTGGTAGTAAAGTCTTCTGGTGGTAAGGAAGATTGAACAATCGTGACTTTCTCATGGTATTCTGTGCTAAAGTTTTGTAATTCCTGTTTGGTGGTATCAATGATGAGCAGCATAAGGTCTTGAGAACATTTATTTAAGATAGCATTCCACTTGTCTAAGAAACTGGCATTATCTAGAAAAAGACGGGGCTCAGTACGCATACGTAGCCCTCTGGGGATTCTTTTGGCTCTGCAATATTCTGCTAAGGTAGCAGCATGTAGTTCTGCCCTGATGGTCCTCTTTTGTAAAAAGGCTAGATGTTCCCAATCTATTGAAGGTGTAGACACTTCTTCCTGTGTAAATAGTTTAAATGATGACAGAATGTCATCAGCTTGTTGGTCAGAAAAAGAAAACATGGTATCCCAACCGGAAGTCGCCATGTGAAGAACCCAGATAATGAAGGTACTGTATATCAATATAAACAACTGGGTAAATTCAAAAAACAAAATTGTTCCTAAATGTCCATGACAAAAAACAAACTGATAAAGGAACAATGCTACTTCAAAAAACCTTTGAACCTTGGGTGGTGCTCAGATTCCAAGATGGAAAGCAAGAGACCTCAATATGGGGACTTAACCCCTATAGAGACTCTGTGGTATCTATCATTGCACCGTATGAAAGATTTGTATGAAGTATTTGTTAGTGATAACTCGATGATTGTATAGTCTCTATCATTAAACACTTCAAAGTGGAATAAACTTTAAATTGAGTGAGCTTGAAAAAATGAACTTAGCTGTAAAATACAGGAAGCGTTGGTAATGCAGGGTCCTGACGCGTTTCGCCGCCCTGGCTTCCTCAGAAGACCCGCAAGCAACTTGTATTCAGCCTGTTCTAATTGACGTCAGTGAATGACACAATGTTCAAAACTTGTCCTGATAAGAGAACAAACATGATGCAGATAAATACATTTGAATAGTAAGCTGTGATGAACTAAATAATGTAACTTTACCAGCTCTTGACGCTAACGGGAGGGTACCTGATTTACATGAATTTTCTGTTTCCTGTGACGTGGACGCTCAGCTGAGCGCCCGATATTTAAACACTGGAAGAGCTGTCAATCACTTAGTGGAGGAACGCCCACCACTCTACTTCCTTGTTTAAACCTAAGGGTGTCACTGTCTGCCAGTGGAATATCCACTTTTGCTCGTGTTTCCAGAGCCAAGCCTGAGAGTTGCCCCCTCTTTTGCTGGTGGCCACTTCAAGAACTATAAACTGTAAATCATGTAACTGATGGGAGGTGGCCTGCCAGTGCTGAACTAGAGGGGCACTAAGGTCCCCCCTCCTAATTTTGCTTAAATGCTCCGTAATGCGAGTCTTGATGTTTCTGGTAGTGTGACCAATATAAAACAATTTACATGGGCACATGATGAGGTAAACAACACCATTCGATTCACAATCTGAATAATGCTGTAATACATGTTTTTTTGATAGCCTGGGATGGTGTATACAAGTGGTTTCCCAAACGTATGGACAAACAGTACAGTGTCCACACTTGAAGTGCCCTATAGGTTCCTGAATCATAATGTCTGCTGGTGTACTAACAAAGTAGGAACTGGACACACTATCACGAATGTTTCTACCTCTAGAGTAAGCAAAGAGGGGGGGTTGAGCTAAACTTTGATGGACCTGCAAAATATGCCAGTGTGAGTTAATGATTTTCTTGATGTTAAATGCCTTATACGAATATGGAAGCGTACAAACCATCCGAGAGTCAGAAGGAACATTGGAAGGTTGTAACAAATAGGTCCGATGGGCATATAAAGCCCGTTTGTATGCTTTTTTGATAATACTGTTAGGGTATCCCCGTTCCCTGAACCGTTGCCACATATCACCTGAACGCAGTTTGTATTCATCTTTAGTGCTGCACAGACGCCGGAGTCTTAAAAACTGACCTACTGGTAAGTTGTTTCTCAAGTGACGAGGGTGGTAACTGTCATAATGGAGTAAGGTGTTTCTGTCTGTGGATTTGCGATGTATAGACGTGACAAACGCTCCATCAATAAGGGTGATATGAATGTCCAGAAAGGCAATGTGTGTATGAGAAATGTTAGCAGTAAATTGTAAGTGCGGATTACATGTATTGAGCCATAATAAGAACTGCTGAAACGTTTCCTTGGTGTTAGTCCAAATTAAAAAAACATCATCGATGTATCGTTTCCATACATGTATGTCTGGTGCATAAGCAGATGCGTAAATGAATGTGTCTTCAAAATCGGTTACATAAAGGCATGCAAGGGACGGAGCCATGGTGGCCCCCATCGCGGTTCCTTGAATTTGTAAGAAAAAATTGGCATCAAACATAAAATAATTATGTTGTAACGCGATACTAGCAATGGTGACTAAAAAATCCTCTCTGGCTTTAGACAGCTGTAATGTACCAAGGTATTTACGCACAACCTCTATTGCGCTGGTTTGAGGAATATTAGTATACAAAGCCTGGATATCAAGGGTAACCAGCAACGCCCCCTGAGGGATGCAATCTGACTCCTGAAGCCACACTAGCATAGAGGTGGTATCCTTTATGTAAGACTTAGCACCAGAGACTAAGGGTTTTAAATAAAAGTCTACAAAATCAGACAACGGTTCCAACACAGACCCAATACCCGACACAATAGGTCGCCCAGGAGGGCTGGTGGCATGTTTGTGAATTTTTGGAACAAAGTATATCACAGGGATACTGGGATGATTTTGATGAAGGAAACGATATTCCCTATCTGTTATGATGCCTGTTTCTAACGCCTGTAAAAGAGTATGATGAACAAGGTCAGAGATATGTGCGGTGGGATCGCCAGGCAAAGCTGCATAATATTGTCTGTCACTCAATTGTCTATGTGCTTCAAGCACATACGCTTCTGTATTCTGAATGACAATGCCACCGCCTTTATCAGCTGACCGGATCACGATGTTTGTGTCATTAGACAAGGTCCTCAATGATTGACTCATTTCAGTAGATATGTTACGCCTAACATGAGAAGGCTGACTTTCCAAATTAGCTATATCTCGCTCAACTAGGCTCTGAAAAACTTGCAAATGGGGATCTAAGGACCCAGGAGGGGTCCAGGTTGAAGGCCTATGAAGTCCCAAAGGACCAGGATCACTAGATTTATCCTGAAAGAAGAGTTTAAGGCTGCATTTTCTAATAAGTTTATACAAGCTGATTCTAGTATCCAAAGGATTGTAGTTAGTGAATGGCACAAACGACAACCCCTTGGAAAGAACAGCTGACTCACTGGCAGACAGAACTCGACTAGATAAATTAAATATATTGTTACCCCCGGTCAAGGTTTCGGAGGGCGCCTGCCTCTGGTGGTCCGAGGGCCTCCTGTTTTTTGAGAGGCTGGCCCTTGAAAATTTACTGAAGAGGATCGTGTTAGAACAGGGCCTGTCATGGTTAAACTGCTGGAGTCAGAGCTTGGGTCCTCCCCACTGGACCCACTAGATGATTGTGCATAAGTAGGTTTTCTAGACTGACGAGAACGTTTGTTTCGATCCATCCAGGGATAGACGTATCCCCGGATGTAATCCCCCTCATCTCGCTTGAATTTCCCTATCTTTGTCTTTTTGATGTCTGCTCGGAATTCATCCATCTGTTTCTTCAAATCTGTCATTTTGGTAGTAAAGTCTTCTGGTGGTAAGGAAGATTGAACAATCGTGACTTTCTCATGGTATTCTGTGCTAAAGTTTTGTAATTCCTGTTTGGTGGTATCAATGATGAGCAGCATAAGGTCTTGAGAACATTTATTTAAGATAGCATTCCACTTGTCTAAGAAACTGGCATTATCTAGAAAAAGACGGGGCTCAGTACGCATACGTAGCCCTCTGGGGATTCTTTTGGCTCTGCAATATTCTGCTAAGGTAGCAGCATGTAGTTCTGCCCTGATGGTCCTCTTTTGTAAAAAGGCTAGATGTTCCCAATCTATTGAAGGTGTAGACACTTCTTCCTGTGTAAATAGTTTAAATGATGACAGAATGTCATCAGCTTGTTGGTCAGAAAAAGAAAACATGGTATCCCAACCGGAAGTCGCCATGTGAAGAACCCAGATAATGAAGGTACTGTATATCAATATAAACAACTGGGTAAATTCAAAAAACAAAATTGTTCCTAAATGTCCATGACAAAAAACAAACTGAAAGGAACAATGCTACTTCAAAAAACCTTTGAACCTTGGGTGGTGCTCAGATTCCAAGATGGAAAGCAAGAGACCTCAATATGGGGACTTAACCCCTATAGAGACTCTGTGGTATCTATGCAGCTTTGCCTGGCGATCCCACCGCACATATCTCTGACCTTGTTCATCATACTCTTTTACAGGCGTTAGAAACAGGCATCATAACAGATAGGGAATATCGTTTCCTTCATCAAAATCATCCCAGTATCCCTGTGATATACTTTGTTCCAAAAATTCACAAACATGCCACCAGCCCTCCTGGGCGACCTATTGTGTCGGGTATTGGGTCTGTGTTGGAACCGTTGTCTGATTTTGTAGACTTTTATTTAAAACCCTTAGTCTCTGGTGCTAAGTCTTACATAAAGGATACCACCTCTATGCTAGTGTGGCTTCAGGAGTCAGATTGCATCCCTCAGGGGGCGTTGCTGGTTACCCTTGATATCCAGGCTTTGTATACTAATATTCCTCAAACCAGCGCAATAGAGGTTGTGCGTAAATACCTTGGTACATTACAGCTGTCTAAAGCCAGAGAGGATTTTTTAGTCACCATTGCTAGTATCGCGTTACAACATAATTATTTTATGTTTGATGCCAATTTTTTCTTACTAATTCAAGGAACCGCGATGGGGGCCATCATGGCTCCGTCCCTTGCATGCCTTTATGTAACCGATTTTGAAGACACATTCATTTACGCATCTGCTTATGCACCAGACATACATGTATGGAAACGATACATCGATGATGTTTTTTTAATTTGGACTAACACCAAGGAAACGTTTCAGCAGTTCTTATTATGGCTCAATAAATGTAATCCGCACTTACAATTTACTGCTAACATTTCTCATACACACATTGCCTTTCTGGACATTCATATCACCCTTATTGATGGAGCGTTTGTCACGTCTATACATCGCAAATCCACAGACAGAAACACCTTACTCCATTATGACAGTTACCACCCTCGTCACTTGAGAAACAACTTACCAGTAGGTCAGTTTTTAAGACTCCGGCGTCTGTGCAGCACTAAAGATGAATACAAACTGCGTTCAGGTGATATGTGGCAACGGTTCAGGGAACGGGGATACCCTAACAGTATTATCAAAAAAGCATACAAACGGGCTTTATATGCCCATCGGACCTATTTGTTACAACCTTCCAATGTTCCTTCTGACTCTCGGATGGTTTGTACGCTTCCATATTCGTATAAGGCATTTAACATCAAGAAAATCATTAACTCACACTGGCATATTTTGCAGGTCCATCAAAGTTTAGCTCAACCCCCCCTCTTTGCTTACTCTAGAGGTAGAAACATTCGTGATAGTGTGTCCAGTTCCTACTTTGTTAGTACACCAGCAGACATTATGATTCAGGAACCTATAGGGCACTTCAAGTGTGGACACTGTACTGTTTGTCCATACGTTTGGGAAACCACTTGTATACACCATCCCAGGCTATCAAAAAAACATGTATTACAGCATTATTCAGATTGTGAATCGAATGGTGTTGTTTACCTCATCATGTGCCCATGTAAATTGTTTTATATTGGTCACACTACCAGAAACATCAAGACTCGCATTACGGAGCATTTAAGCAAAATTAGGAGGGGGGACCTTAGTGCCCCTCTAGTTCAGCACTGGCAGGCCACCTCCCATCAGTTACATGATTTACAGTTTATAGTTCTTGAAGTGGCCACCAGCAAAAGAGGGGGCAACTCTCAGGCTTGGCTCTGGAAACACGAGCAAAAGTGGATATTCCACTGGCAGACAGTGACACCCTTAGGTTTAAACAAGGAAGTAGAGTGGTGGGCGTTCCTCCACTAAGTGATTGACAGCTCTTCCAGTGTTTAAATATCGGGCGCTCAGCTGAGCGTCCACGTCACAGGAAACAGAAAATTCATGTAAATCAGGTACCCTCCCGTTAGCGTCAAGAGCTGGTAAAGTTACATTATTTAGTTCATCACAGCTTACTATTCAAATGTATTTATCTGCATCATGTTTGTTCTCTTATCAGGACAAGTTTTGAACATTGTGTCATTCACTGACGTCAATTAGAACAGGCTGAATACAAGTTGCTTGCGGGTCTTCTGAGGAAGCCAGGGCGGCGAAACGCGTCAGGACCCTGCATTACCAACGCTTCCTGTATTTTACAGCTAAGTTCATTTTTTCAAGCTCACTCAATTTAAAGTTTATTCCACTTTGAAGTGTTTAATGATAGAGACTATACAATCATCGAGTTATCACTAACAAATACTTCATACAAATCTTTCATACGGTGCAATGATAGATACCACAGAGTCTCTATAGGGGTTAAGTCCCCATATTGAGGTCTCTTGCTTTCCATCTTGGAATCTGAGCACCACCCAAGGTTCAAAGGTTTTTTGAAGTAGCATTGTTCCTTTATCAGTTTGTTTTTTGTCATGGACATTTAGGAACAATTTTGTTTTTTGAATTTACCCAGTTGTTTATATTGATATACAGTACCTTCATTATCTGGGTTCTTCACATGGCGACTTCCGGTTGGGATACCATGTTTTCTTTTTCTGACCAACAAGCTGATGACATTCTGTCATCATTTAAACTATTTACACAGGAAGAAGTGTCTACACCTTCAATAGATTGGGAACATCTAGCCTTTTTACAAAAGAGGACCATCAGGGCAGAACTACATGCTGCTACCTTAGCAGAATATTGCAGAGCCAAAAGAATCCCCAGAGGGCTACGTATGCGTACTGAGCCCCGTCTTTTTCTAGATAATGCCAGTTTCTTAGACAAGTGGAATGCTATCTTAAATAAATGTTCTCAAGACCTTATGCTGCTCATCATTGATACCACCAAACAGGAATTACAAAACTTTAGCACAGAATACCATGAGAAAGTCACGATTGTTCAATCTTCCTTACCACCAGAAGACTTTACTACCAAAATGACAGATTTGAAGAAACAGATGGATGAATTCCGAGCAGACATCAAAAAGACAAAGATAGGGAAATTCAAGCGAGATGAGGGGGATTACATCCGGGGATACGTCTATCCCTGGATGGATCGAAACAAACGTTCTCGTCAGTCTAGAAAACCTACTTATGCACAATCATCTAGTGGGTCCAGTGGGGAGGACCCAAGCTCTGACTCCAGCAGTTTAACCATGACAGGCCCTGTTCTAACACGATCCTCTTCAGTAAATTTTCAAGGGCCAGCCTCTCAAAAAACAGGAGGCCCTCGGACCACCAGAGGCAGGCGCCCTCCGAAACCTTGACCGGGGGTAACAATATATTTAATTTATCTAGTCGAGTTCTGTCTGCCAGTGAGTCAGCTGTTCTTTCCAAGGGGTTGTCGTTTGTGCCATTCACTAACTACAATCCTTTGGATACTAGAATCAGCTTGTATAAACTTATTAGAAAATGCAGCCTTAAACTCTTCTTTCAGGATAAATCTAGTGATCCTGGTCCTTTGGGACTTCATAGGCCTTCAACCTGGACCCCTCCTGGGTCCTTAGATCCCCATTTGCAAGTTTTTCAGAGCCTAGTTGAGCGAGATATAGCTAATTTGGAAAGTCAGCCTTCTCATGTTAGGCGTAACATATCTACTGAAATGAGTCAATCATTGAGGACCTTGTCTAATGACACAAACATCGTGATCCGGTCAGCTGATAAAGGCGGTGGCATTGTCATTCAGAATACAGAAGCGTATGTGCTTGAAGCACATAGACAATTGAGTGACAGACAATATTATGCAGCTTTGCCTGGCGATCCCACCGCACATATCTCTGACCTTGTTCATCATACTCTTTTACAGGCGTTAGAAACAGGCATCATAACAGATAGGGAATATCGTTTCCTTCATCAAAATCATCCCAGTATCCCTGTGATATACTTTGTTCCAAAAATTCACAAACATGCCACCAGCCCTCCTGGGCGACCTATTGTGTCGGGTATTGGGTCTGTGTTGGAACCGTTGTCTGATTTTGTAGACTTTTATTTAAAACCCTTAGTCTCTGGTGCTAAGTCTTACATAAAGGATACCACCTCTATGCTAGTGTGGCTTCAGGAGTCAGATTGCATCCCTCAGGGGGCGTTGCTGGTTACCCTTGATATCCAGGCTTTGTATACTAATATTCCTCAAACCAGCGCAATAGAGGTTGTGCGTAAATACCTTGGTACATTACAGCTGTCTAAAGCCAGAGAGGATTTTTTAGTCACCATTGCTAGTATCGCGTTACAACATAATTATTTTATGTTTGATGCCAATTTTTTCTTACAAATTCAAGGAACCGCGATGGGGGCCACCATGGCTCCATCCCTTGCATGCCTTTATGTAACCGATTTTGAAGACACATTCATTTACGCATCTGCTTATGCACCAGACATACATGTATGGAAACGATACATCGATGATGTTTTTTTAATTTGGACTAACACCAAGGAAACGTTTCAGCAGTTCTTATTATGGCTCAATACATGTAATCCGCACTTACAATTTACTGCTAACATTTCTCATACACACATTGCCTTTCTGGACATTCATATCACCCTTATTGATGGAGCGTTTGTCACGTCTATACATCGCAAATCCACAGACAGAAACACCTTACTCCATTATGACAGTTACCACCCTCGTCACTTGAGAAACAACTTACCAGTAGGTCAGTTTTTAAGACTCCGGCGTCTGTGCAGCACTAAAGATGAATACAAACTGCGTTCAGGTGATATGTGGCAACGGTTCAGGGAACGGGGATACCCTAACAGTATTATCAAAAAAGCATACAAACGGGCTTTATATGCCCATCGGACCTATTTGTTACAACCTTCCAATGTTCCTTCTGACTCTCGGATGGTTTGTACGCTTCCATATTCGTATAAGGCATTTAACATCAAGAAAATCATTAACTCACACTGGCATATTTTGCAGGTCCATCAAAGTTTAGCTCAACCCCCCCTCTTTGCTTACTCTAGAGGTAGAAACATTCGTGATAGTGTGTCCAGTTCCTACTTTGTTAGTACACCAGCAGACATTATGATTCAGGAACCTATAGGGCACTTCAAGTGTGGACACTGTACTGTTTGTCCATACGTTTGGGAAACCACTTGTATACACCATCCCAGGCTATCAAAAAAACATGTATTACAGCATTATTCAGATTGTGAATCGAATGGTGTTGTTTACCTCATCATGTGCCCATGTAAATTGTTTTATATTGGTCACACTACCAGAAACATCAAGACTCGCATTACGGAGCATTTAAGCAAAATTAGGAGGGGGGACCTTAGTGCCCCTCTAGTTCAGCACTGGCAGGCCACCTCCCATCAGTTACATGATTTACAGTTTATAGTTCTTGAAGTGGCCACCAGCAAAAGAGGGGGCAACTCTCAGGCTTGGCTCTGGAAACACGAGCAAAAGTGGATATTCCACTGGCAGACAGTGACACCCTTAGGTTTAAACAAGGAAGTAGAGTGGTGGGCGTTCCTCCACTAAGTGATTGACAGCTCTTCCAGTGTTTAAATATCGGGCGCTCAGCTGAGCGTCCACGTCACAGGAAACAGAAAATTCATGTAAATCAGGTACCCTCCCGTTAGCGTCAAGAGCTGGTAAAGTTACATTATTTAGTTCATCACAGCTTACTATTCAAATGTATTTATCTGCATCATGTTTGTTCTCTTATCAGGACAAGTTTTGAACATTGTGTCATTCACTGACGTCAATTAGAACAGGCTGAATACAAGTTGCTTGCGGGTCTTCTGAGGAAGCCAGGGCGGCGAAACGCGTCAGGACCCTGCATTACCAACGCTTCCTGTATTTTACAGCTAAGTTCATTTTTTCAAGCTCACTCAATTTAAAGTTTATTCCACTTTGAAGTGTTTAATGATAGAGACTATACAATCATCGAGTTATCACTAACAAATACTTCATACAAATCTTTCATACGGTGCAATGATAGATACCACAGAGTCTCTATAGGGGTTAAGTCCCCATATTGAGGTCTCTTGCTTTCCATCTTGGAATCTGAGCACCACCCAAGGTTCAAAGGTTTTTTGAAGTAGCATTGTTCCTTTATCAGTTTGTTTTTTTTTTTTTTTTTTTTTTTTTTCTTCATCTTTTTGTTAATTTGATAGTGGGGCATCTATGTTTGAGTAATGCTGCAGTCTTCAGTTTGATCTTCTTGTTCTATTTGGGCTTTCACCACATTCTCTGGCAACAAATTCTAGTTTAATTACAAATTGAGTGAAGAAATATTTTCTCCGGTTTGTTTTAAATTTACTACTTAGTAGCTTCATTGCATTACTATTTTTAGATAAGGTAAAGAAAAATAATAAACATCTACCCATTCTACTCCACTCAGTATTTTATAGATCCCTATCATATCTCTCCAAACTGAAGAACACTAGTGGCTTTAGCCTTTCCTCATAGAGAAGTCGGCCCATCCCCTTTATGACTTTTGTCATCCGTCTCTGTACCCTTTCTGTCCATAGTATACAGTATTTGAGGTGCGGTCGCAAAAGGAAGTGATACAAAGGCATTATAACATTCTCATGCATATGGTCCTAAAGAAAACAGGAACAGGCTTTTTTTTGGCCTGCATATTTGGGGCCTTTCAAATTTGGCCTGTATGGTGTTTATCTGCAGCAAGAGCTCTAATGCCCATCACTTTTCTAGAACAGGTTTCCCAAATTGATATGCCGTGGCATGCTGGCCTACCTTCAGTCCTGATCAGGTGTGCCACTGAAAAAAACCTAGCTCAGCCTGAAGCTCAAATCCAGCACACAGGCCCTGCCTGCTCTTATCACCTGACAGCTACAGGAGACACCAACAGTAGCTTTGAAATGGGCAGGAACTCCTTTCTAAAAACCCGTGTAATCACACATACCTTTTTCCTTTCCTAGAAACAGCATGAGTCATAGAATGTAGGAATTAGCCGGCAGCAAGTAGGACATGGATAGCCTGTAAGTGTTTTGAGAGGAATTCTATAAAAGGGGTGCAGGAGTGGAGAAGCCAAATGTGTTTCTATTTTGGGCCCGTTTCATTAAGACACGTAACTTTGGGGGAAAGTTATCTACCATTAGGATGGGTTATTAATTACGCGGGTTAATCTGGGTGATTAATATAACTAGGGGGTCTCTGCATAAAATGGAACCTGTGCTAAAATAACATGAGTTAGATAAAAATGATGGTGATGATGATAACATTGATTAGGTATTTATAGCCCACCAAACCCTAACAAGGTTCAAGGCGGGTTTACTGATTCATTAATTAGGAAATTGAACAAAATTAAACAGTTACATAACAAAAGATCATATAATCAAAAAAACTCACATAATTACCATAATAAAAATTTACAAGGGACGTTCAATAAGTTATCTACCTTAGTATGATAGAAAGTAGTACGTGTGTTGAAACAAGTCTGTGCATGCTGTGATGTGTCTCAAGGTTACTCATGCACAGTTGTAGCTCAGTGCAAATCTAACATTCCAAGAGACAGGATGTCAGGAGAGTCTTTGTGCAAATCTATAATAATAAAACGCTACGCGCGCATGCGCACACTCGCTGCGTGTTCCCTGATCCCTGATCTGTCGGGATGTGGCGGCAAGAGTGCGCATGCGCTAGATGGCGTGGAGTGAGGGGCCGGGACTTGGGGGAAGGAGAGCAGGCCCGGGATTCGGCCGGCCCCGGCCAGGCAAGACCCCCTTTCCCCGCTGTACCCAGGCCCCGGCGGTCCCCGCCGGCAGAGAAGGAAAGACAGCTTGGCGGTGGGTTGGCGTGACAGGGGCATGGGCTGCGCCCGCCTAGCGCCACGGAGCAGCCCAGACCAAGGCGGCCGACGACTGGCTGGGGCAACGGCGCTCAGATGCCCCGGCTGGAAGCGCGAGACTGGTAGGTGGGCGGGCGCTGTGGCTGTCCTGGGGAAGACAGACAGACAGAGGGCCAGGGAGAGAGACAGAAAGAAAGACAGACGGGGAAGGGAGAGCGACAGAAAGAAAGAAAGGGGGCAGGGAGAGAGACAGAAAGAAAGAAAGAAAGAAAAAGAAAGAAAGAAATGCCTAAGTCTACACATCTATTCTAGCACCCGTTAATGTAACGGGCTAAAAAACTAGTCAAGTAAGAAACTGCTAGATTTGAAGCACTGTTCAGTGATAAAATTTCTCACGAAAGAAGGGAAAAAGCCAAAGGAGATCCATGAATGCATGACTGCAGTTTATGGTGAACCTGCCCCATCATCATGCAGTTTTGGAGCAAGCAGTTTAAGTGAGGTAGAGAGTTGATTGAAGAAGACTCTCACACTGGAAAGGCTGTGGAATCAACTTCATAGAAATGTGCAAGAAAGTCGAGGTTTTAATTTTGTCAGACAGACAAATTAAGGTTTCCTGAATAGCTGAAGAAATGGGCATCTCGGCAGGTACAGTTTGGAAAATAATTCATGAAAATTTGGGCATGTCCAAGATGGGTTCCAAGAATGCTGATGCCATGTCAGAAGGCCAAAAGGCTCCAATGCTGTTAGAAGAACTTGGTGATGTTCCATGAAGACCAAGTAAATTTTTTTCCATCATTTGGTGACTGGAGATGAGATTTGGGTCTATAACAGATCTTGAGTCCAAAATGGAGTCAAGCCATCCCCCACCCCAAAAAAGTTCAATAGAGAAAAATCTGCAGGTAAAGTCATGACAACTGTCTTCTGGAATGATGAAGGACTTTTGCTTCTGGAGTTCATACCACACATGACAACCATAACCAGTTATGCCAACACAGTGATCACTTTGCCGGAGTCAGTCAAGGAGAAAAGATGAGAAAAACTCACAGCAGGCATGCTGCTTTTGTATAACAATGCACCGGTGCACATGTCACGACAATCACAGGCTGCCATCCAGGAATGTGGGTTTCAGCAACTGAACCATACAGCCTGCAGTCCTTACATGGCTCCTCTGGATTATTTCCTGTTCCAAGTTTTGAAGAAATCTCCGTGGACAGTGGTTTTCAAGTGGTGATGATGTCAAAGAAGCTGAAGGTCAAACAGAAGAATTATTTTCAAAGGGGTTAAAGTCATTGCAGTAGAAGTGGATAAAGCATATGGAGTTATCGAGAGACTATATTGAAATATAAAAAAATTTTGAAAACCCTTTTCTTTCTTACTGAGGTAGATAAATTATTGAGTGCCACTCATAGAAAATAATGTTACAATATTACAATAATACAGAAGAATTGGATCAACCAGAGGAAAGCCTTTTGATGGAGCTGAAGAGCCTGAGAGAGGAGGTTCAGCGCTTAAGGAGCATCCGAGATGACGAGACCTTCATAGATGGAGTCATCCAGGAGCTCATAAGCACATAAGCAATGCCTCTGCTGTGTCAGACCTGAGGTCCATCGTGCCCAGCAGTCCGCTCACGCGGCGGCCCAACAGGTCCAGAACCTGCGTAATAATCCTCTATCTATACCCCTCTATCCCCTTTTCCAACAGGAAATTGTCCAATCCTTTCTTAAACCCCAGTACTGTACTCTGCCCTATTACATCCTCTGGAAGCGCATTCCAGGTGTCCACCACCCGCTGAGTAAAGAAAAACTTCCTAGCATTTGTTTTGAATCTATCCCCTTCTAATTTTTCCGAATGCCCTCTTGTTCTTTTATGTTTTGAAAGTTTGAAGAATCTGGCTCTCTCCACTTTCTCTATGCCCTTCATGATCTTGTAGGTCTCTATCATGTCTCCTCTGAGTCTCCGCTTTTCCAGGGAGAAGAGCTCCAGCTTCTCCAATCTTTCAGTGTATGAAAGGTTTTCCATGCCCTTAATCATTCGTGTCGCTCTCCTCTGGACCCTCTCAAGTATTGCCATATCCTTCTTAAGATGCGGTGACCAATACTGAACACAGTACTCCAGGTGCGGGCGCACCATTGCCCGATACAACGGCAGGATGACTTCTTTCGTTCTGGTCGTAATACCATTTTTAATAATACCCAACATTCTGTTCGCCTTCTTCGCGGCTGCTGCGCATTGCGCCGTTGACTTCATTGTTGTATCCACCAGTACACCCAAATCTCTTTCAAGGTTACTTCCCTCTAATACTAATCCCCCCATTTGGTAGCTGAACATCGGGTTCTTTCTCCCTATATGCATGACCTTGCATTTCCCTACATTGAATTTCATCTGCCATTTATTTGCCCACTCCTCCAGTTTGCTTAGGTCTCTTTGTAGGGCCTCACACTCTTCCTTAGTTCTGACTCTTCTACAGAGTTTAGTGTCATCCGCAAATTTTATAACTTCACATTTCGTCCCCGTTTCCAGGTCATTAATAAGTACATTGAACAGCAGCGGTCCAAGTACAGACCCCTGCGGAACTCCACTCGTGACTTTTCTCCAGCCCGAGTAGTGACCCTTCACTCCAACCCTCTGTCTCCTGCCTGCCAACCAGTGTTTGACCCATCTGTGTACGTCCCCTTCCACCCCGTGGTTCCACAGCTTCCTAAGTAACCGCTCATGGGGTACCTTGTCAAAGGCCTTTTGGAAGTCAAGGTAGATGATGTCTACAGGTTCCCCTTTGTCCAAATGGCTGTTTACCCCCTCGAAGAAGTGCAGTAAGTTTGTTTGGCACGATCTTCCCTTGCAGAAGCCATGTTGGCTCGCTTTCATCAGCCCATTTTTTTCGATGTGCTCACAGATGCTGTCCTTTATCAGTGCTTCTACCATCTTGCCTGGAACCGATGTCAAACTTACCGGCCTATAGTTTCCCGGGTCTCCTCTTGACCCCTTTTTAAAGATAGGTGTAACATTTGCTATCTTCCAGTCCTCCGGTATCTCTCCAGTTTTCAAGGATAGGTTGCAAACTCTTTGAAGTATTTCCGCTATCTCATTTCTTAGTTCTTTTAGTACCCTAGGGTGGATTCCGTCTGGGCCTGGTGATTTGTCGCTTTTCAATCTATCTATCTGTTGGAGGACATCCTCATGGCTCACCTCTATTGCCAACAGTTTTTCTTCTTGATCACCATGGAAGCTGTCTCAGATCGCTGAACAGGAACCTGACATGACCACCCTGGGAACATCCAAAGCATCCAAAACGGCCACCTTGAGACAAACCACCGGAATGCAGGAAGTGGTTGGAGACGCTGACTCCTGGCAGCTGGTGACTTCCTCCACAGGAAAACGCAGAGGACCTAACTCTGTCTCTTTTTCTCTCATACAGGACAGCTCTACATCGACACCTCAAATCGCCCTGAGGAACAGATATCAGCTGCTACAGGAAGATCCGGAGAAAGAGGTACAAGAAGTAGTTCAGCAGACTGTTCCAGCTCTGGAACCAACAGTACGGCCCACCCCTAAGAAGCGCAGAGTGGTGGTCATCGGAGATTCGCTGCTGAGGGGCACCGAGGGACCAATCTGCAGACCAGATCTACAATCAAGAGAGGTCTTCTGTTTGCCAGGGGCCAGGATCCGGGATGTCACTTCTTGCCTTGACAGACTCATCAAGCCCCGAGACCACTTCCCGAGACCATGATTCTAATCCACGTCGGAACCAACGACACCGCAAGTAGCAGCCCGGACAGCATACCTGAAGACTTCAGGGCCCTGGGGGAGAAGCTGAGGAGGATGGATGCGCAGGTAGTCTTCTCCTCGATTCTCCCAGTGAGGGGCAAGGGCAGAGCCAGAGAGGATCGAATACAGAGGGCGAACGACTGGCTGCGAGGATGGTGCAAGGAGATGAACTTCGGGTTTCTGCACCATGGAGAAGCATTGCAAGGGCTACAGGGACACGACGGGCTACACCTGACCAGAAGAGGGAAGAATGTCCTTGGACACCATCTAGCCCGCCTACTCCACAGGGCTTTAAACTAGGTAAGTCGGGGGAGGGTACAGGCACAAACAACATACCTGGCGAACTAAACTGCCAATACTTTTTTGAGGCTGAGGTAAGTAGTCACCGAAATTCTAGGTCTGGGTCAGGGGAGAGTGCACACACTTTTGAGTCGGGAGTAGGGTCACATCATATTTATGGGTCACATTGCAATTCCGGGTCTAGAGGGAGTACACACTGTAGTTCTGGGTATATGGGGAGTACACATTGTGGTTCTGGGTCTAAGGAAAGCACAAATAACGCAAATAATGCTAAAGGTGTTCAAGTAGCTCAAGCAGGAATATCCCCATTGAGATGTAACAAAAATACAACATGGAGGGCTATGTACGTCAACGCACACAGTTTAGGAAACAAGATCCTGGAATTGGAAACAGAAATAAGGAATGCCGACCTGGATGTGGTGGCGATATCCGAGACCTGGCTCACAGACTCCCACGGGTGGGACATGGTCATACCGGGTTACAACTTGCTTCGCAGGGACAGGGAGGGCAGAATGGGAGGAGGTGTAGCATTATATACTAAAGATGACATTAAGGTCACGAGAATCTCAGATGTACAGTATACTGCGGAATCCCTTTGGGTTAATTTGGCCAGAGGGAAGGACAAATGCTTGTATCTTGGTGTAATTTACAGACCTCCAAGACAACAGGATGACCTGGATATGGAAATAATCGGAGATATAGAAAATATCACCTTGCGTGGGGACACAGTATTGCTAGGTGACTTCAACATGCCTGATGTGGATTGGGTTACACTTACCTCTGCTTCCGGCAGCAGCAGGAGGCTATTAAACTCTATGAAGGGAGCAAGACTCAGGCAACTGGTGTTGGAACCAACAAGGGATCAGGCAATACTGGACCTGATACTTACCAATGGAGAAAGTGTCACAGAGGTCTCGGTGGGCAACACATTGGCCTCCAGTGACCACAACATGGTATTGTTCAATCTCAGGAAAGGTTTCACTAAATCTACCACACTGACCAAGGTCCTCAAATTCAAGGACACAAATTTCAAAGAAATGGGAGACTTCGTTCACCAGGCGCTACAAAGCCAAGCAGAAACCGATAACGTGGAAGAAATGTGGTCGACTTTGAAAGCAACCATACAAGAAGCAACAAACCGCTATGTTAAATCAGTAAGTAAACGGCGAAGGAACAATAAGCCACAGTGGTTTACTGCGGAGATCTCAGACCTCATCAAGGAGAAGAAAAAAGCATTCATCTCTTACAAACAATCGGGGAAGCAGGACTCTAGAGCAGACTACCTGACCAAATCAAAAGCCGTCAAAACAGCAGTCAGGGAGGCTAAATTCCACATGGAGGAGTCTCTGGCAAAGAACATCCAGAAGGGAGATAAATCCTTCTTCAGGTATATCAGTGATAGAAGAAAAAACTCGGGCGGGATTGTACGTCTTAGGAATCCAGACAGAGACTATGTGGAAAAGGATTCAGAAAAAGCCCAACTATTAAATGAATACTTCTGCTCAGTCTTCACCCGAGAAGCGCCGGGGCTCGGCCCTCAGCTACAGACAAGGGTTGGCTCAGTTGACCCATTTAGTAACTTTGAGTTTACGCCCAGCAGTGTCTACGGTGAGCTGTCAAAGCTCAAGGTTAACAAAGCAATGGGGCCGGACAACCTGCACCCCAGGGTGCTTAGGGAGCTGAGTGATGTCTTGGCGGAGCCACTGTCCGCGCTCTTCAACCTCTCCCTTAGTACAGGCAGCGTCCCGTTGGACTGGAGGACGGCTAACGTCATTCCACTCCACAAGAAAGGCTCAAAGATGGAGACAGCAAACTACAGACCAGTGAGTCTAACATCGATAGTGAGTAAACTAATGGAAACTCTAATCAAACACCAATTGGATAAGATCCTGGATGAGGAGAATCTTCGGAATCCCCGACAACATGGATTTACTAAGGGGAGATAATGCCAATCCAACCTGATCAGCTTCTTTGATTGGGTGACGGGGAAGCTGGATATTGGGGAGTCCCTGGACATCGTGTACCTGGACTTTAGCAAAGCATTCGATAGCGTACTACACCGCAGATTGCTGAGCAAGATGAGTTCTATAGGATTAGGTGACATATTGACGCAATGGGTTGGGAACTGGCTTGGAGGTAGGCTTCAAAGGGTGGTGGTGAACGGCACCCCCTCCGAAATGACGGAGGTGATCAGTGGAATGCCACAGGGCTCAGTCTTGGGCCCAATCCTATTCAACATCTTTATAAGGGACTTGGCAGAAGGGCTTCGAGGTAAAATAACATTATTCGCTGATGATGCCAAACTAAGTAATGTAGTGGGCAAATGCACAACGGACGAAGATTCAATGCCCGACAACATGATGCACGACCTACTCCTACTGGAGCGATGGTCTAGGACATGGCAACTCAACTTCAATGCCAAAAAATGCAAAGTTATGCACCTGGGCAGCCAAAATCCATGCAAGTCTTATACCCTTAATGACGAGATCCTAGCAAAAACGGTAGCAGAACGAGACTTGGGGGTAATCGTCAGTGAGGACATGAAGTCTGCCAATCAAGTGGAGCAGGCTTCGTCCAAGGCAAGACAGATCATGGGCTGCATACGAAGGGGTTTCGTCAGTCGTAAGGCGGAAGTCATTATGCCATTGTATAGATCCATGGTGAGGCCCCACCTGGAATACTGTGTGCAATTCTGGAGGCCGCATTATCGCAAGGATGTGCTGAGAATGTGCTGAGATGTGCTGAGTCGGTGCAAAGAATGGCCACCCGGATGGTCTCAGGACTCAAGGATCTTCCATACGAAAAATGGCTTGACAAATTACAGCTATACTCGCTCGAGGAGCGCAGAGAGAGGGGAGACATGATCGAGACGTTCAAGTATCTTACGGGCCGCATCAAGGCGGAGGAAGATATCTTCTTTTTCAAGGGTCCCATGACAACAAGAGGGCATCCGTGGAAAATCAGGGGCGGGAAACTACGAGGTGACACCCGGAAATTCTTTTTCACTGAAAGAGTGGTTGATCGCTGGAATAGTCTTCCACTACAGGTGATTGAGGCCAGCAGCGTGCCTGATTTTAAGGCCAAATGGGATCGGCACATGGGATCTATTCACAGGGCAAAGGTAGGGGAGGGACATTAGGGTGGGCAGACTGGATGGGCCGTGGCCCTTATCTGCCGTCTATTTCTATGTTTCTATGTATTTTGCAAAACTGAAAATAATTTTAACACATCCAACTATTCACCAATAACGTATTCCAACTTTTGACTAAGCTGATATTTTAAAGACTTTTCATATAGAGAGAACTTCTTTACCCCATTAAGAACAGGATATTGCAAAGCAGGATAATTTCAAGCACACATATCAGTTCCTAATTGTACAGTAAGTATGGCTCAATTAGTCCAATGTCCTTCCAAAATCTTAAAAGCTAAATAGCATAATTTTAAAAAGTATTTGTGCTCTAACAGGAAGCCAATGAAGACCAACAAGCAGAGGGGTCATATGATCAAACTGAGCATATGTGAATTGTGTGCTCCATGAGTTCTTCCAGTGTAACAAGGATCAGAGTAATCAACAACACTAAATCCTAAGGGGTTCTTGGTAAGATTCAAATGTGCACATGCCTCCTGTCGCCAAAGGTTGTGGCAGCCATTTTGAAAGTGGAACCGGCATAGTTAGGAGTGACTGGGGTTTACTCCTGCTGGACCACCAGGACTTTGAAGGTAGACCCAGGAGAGTGCCTACACTTGTTTGGGGAGGGGTTGGAAATGGGGACGCTGTGATGTTTAGGGGAGATAGGAGGGAGTGATGAGCTGAGTGTGGTGGGGAGGGGAAGAGGGATGCAGTGCGGTATGCAGAGTCTTAAATTATCCCACTTTTTGGTTATCTGACAACTTCTTGATCCCATTTACATCAGATAATCAAGATTCTACAGATAATAGTGGATGACATAGACCTTAATTGAACCAATGCTTATCAGTGGTGAGAGAGCACACTTGATTATTATTTTTTTTTTTGCATCTTCTGCACCTGATATAATCGGTTTCTGGGAAGCGTACAGGTCATGTGATCTTTCCTTGTGGTTTTTTTTTTCTCCCTTTAGGGTTAATAAAAATGAAGAGGCAAATGTACAGATTGAGGATGGGAAAAATGACACCGAAGAGCTATCCTCCTGGGCCAAGTGAGTTATGTGCAGGGTGGTTGACAGGGTTTCTCTGTTCAGGACTTGGTTGGGCTGAGCTGGTGCTCATGAGTTATATGTGCAGAGTATTTCTCTGTAGGATTGAACTGGTGCTTGACCTCTACATGTGTATAGGGTGTATGGCAGGGCATTTTTCTGAGGGGTTAAACTGGTGGTCAGGACCTCTCTGCAGAGGTTGAATTCTCTGTGGGGTTTTGCTTAGGATTACCAGATTTTCCGTATGGAAAGTCCAGATCCCTAGACCCACAACTTCCCTTTTCTGACAGGGCAGATCGCCACAGAGGGAAAGCTTCGGGGCAGCCGCCGGCAGTTTGTGAGAATGGCTGCTGTGTTGGGGCCCCTCTGAAAATGAACATTTAGCTGTTTAAGGGAATTGTTTAAGTTCGGACCGCGTGACCCCCTGGATCTGTGAGGCCCAGGGCAGCTGTCCTGTTTGTTCCCCCCTAATGCCGGCCCTGGGGGCCCCCCTGACAAATTCGGACCTTAAGCACATGCCTCCTGGGCCTACCCATTAATCCAGCCCTGCTTACTAAGTGTAATTGAAGGAAAGGGGTATGTGCCAGTGTGGATGAGACTGTCTTGTTATACAGAAGTTCACCTTGAGTGATACAGTACAATATAATATTCTGTACACCTGTACTGTAGTTCTGTAAAGCTGGTTTTTGTCAAGCAATGTTTTCCTAATGGTAGTGTACCAAGGCGGACAGGTTCCATTGGAGAGGTCAGACTAACGATGTACCACCCATCTGGGCAGCAGCAGCAGCAGATAGACAGTGTTGGAGGGGAGAATTGCGTTTGATGCACCGATGGCGAAATCAAATTTATACTGTGCAGGAGAAAGGCCAGGCAATCTGCTTCTGCATTCTGCCATGAAAACTTGATAATGTCCATCAAGTCGCTAGGACTTGAACACGAGTCGATGGCACCTAACAAATAAACATCTCTTTATATATGTTCATTTTCCAGTCTGCACTGTAGCATCCTAAAGTACTTGTGAACCGTTTTGTCCCAATGGTGAGCCCACTAAGGGCCCTGTGGGCTTTGGCGCATTTGTCAAAGAAGAATCGCTACCGTGGCTTTGCAAAAGAGGCCCTAATTGCTTACTGTGGTTGTGTGATACTGTACAATACATGGCTGTGTTTATTTTCCAATATTGTGTGTAATCTTTTTGTTTAACGGCGCTAATGTACTTCTGTTGGTGAGAAAACCATGCTGCATTGCATTGGTTGATGAACAGACTACGTAATTATTTACTGTGGTTGTGCAATTCTGCTGTATACAGTATATATTTTCCAGCACTGTTCTGTGCAATTATTTTGTTTAAGAATGTTATTTTTATAAGCAGTATTGCAAATATTAAAAAAAATCTGTTTGCAACTTTCTAAATATTCTACTATGGTTTTTGTCAAATGCAGGAACCTAATCCTATTTTTTCTGTAGCATCCATTATTCATTTTACGTCATTTTGAGGTGCAAAATGTACTGCTGGAACCTAGCCTCTATTTTCCCATGGACGCAACATTTCATTATTTGTGATTTCACGGTTCACGACCTTTTCCGGGAAGCATACTACGGTGAATAATGAGAACCAGACTGTAATCAAATTCTACTCTAGCTGCAAGATTATTTGTGCTTTGTCAGGATGCTTGTTAGTACTTTAAAATGCATTTGAAATGAAGTCATTTTCCAATTTCTTTTTAACAGTAACATTAAGAAAAAGATTGCCCCATTTGTGATGTCATTTGGATTCAGGTATGTGAGAATTTTTATTTTAGGATTTAAATTCACTCTGCCATTTAGGAGGAAAATGAAATAGTGTTTGCATTGGGGGGTTATTTTAGAACAGGCACTTAAGCCTCCTTTAACGAAACTGCGATAGCAGTTTTTAGCACGGGGGGCCGCGCTAAATGGCCCACGCTGCTCCCGACGCTCATAGAGTTCCTATGAGCGTCGGGAGCAGCGCGGGCCATTCAGCGCGGCTCTCTGCGCTAGAAACTGCTATCGCAGTTTCGTAAAAGAGGGGGTTAGTTTATAAAGGTAATGTAAACACTTATATGCCTAAGTAGCGCATGATTGCTGACACATGCGTGTACACCTGCTATGCAGAAGGTGAAGATAATGTGCATGTATTCTGTGTGCACCTATGTATTTTATACTTAACATATGTATGTATGTCACAGCTCTGCTCAAGCCGTGCTCCTGAGGGTATCTGAAAAGGCCGTCACACAGGGCCAGATTCTATAAAAGGTGCCTATGTTGGGTGCCGGTAGGTGCTCTAATCGCAGCCGCCTAGTGACACCTAATTGTGGGATCCACATGCAACTCTTAGGTGCCCCACTGTTCTGTTGGTATGTCTGTGTGGCCAGTTCATTACAGTGCTGGACCCTCCCACCTCCAAATGGTCTGGATTTGGACATTTTGAACTTGGATGTTTTTGTGGTTGAAAATGGCAAATAAAGTTGGACGTCCTGATGGCCAAGGCGCCAAAATAGGTAATTTCCCAAAAATAATTTGGACGTCTAGTGGTTTTGAAAATGAACTTTCCCTGCTCCGACTTTTGGACGTCTTGTAGGGACTGTCTACAGTCGGACTTGGATGTCCTATCGAAAATGTCCCTCCCCACCTTTTGGGGGGGAAACAAATGGTGGAACAGATTCCTCTTACAGGCCGCCAAGCACAATTCTAGGGACCAAATGACTTTTCCAGGGTAATTTTGAGGATTTGCTTGCAGAAATCATCAAAATTTTATATACGCTAGTTACAGTGCAAAGAATCCTTAAAGTTGAAAGGGTGAGGGTGGATCAAATGCTTCTGAGGGTGGATCAAATGCTTCCTTTTGTTAACAGTTGTGAATAAAAATGGAGGTGAGGAGTGGCCTAGTGGTAGAGTCACTTAATCTGCCATTGCCCCCGATACAAAATAAGTACCTTCATATATGTAAACTGCTTTGAATGTGTAACCACAAAAAAGCAGTATATTGTAAGGAGTCCCAGTCCCCTAAATTTTGGTTATGAGGGTTTTTCACCCCCCTTCTGTCCGATTATTATGATGGTAGTTCCTTTCCTTTTATGTTATCTAGCCTGCAAACTGCTTTGACCTGGGTATCAGTTAAAGCAGTATAGCAAGTCCCGAGTAAAGATAAATTAAGCCATGGTTGGATGTTAAGCATTTTCAATTGGTGGTTCAGTCTATGGTGCTATTATGTATAGACTATTGTAGCAATGTTTATTTGGGATTACTGGATAAACAATGAGAGTCTAAATTGTTCAAAATGCTGCTGTTAAATTTAATTTTAGGAGGCCAATAGTTTGAGCAAGAGGATGCAAGAAGGTGCATGGGCATGGCCTCATTTACATATGCAACTTTTAGAATACTGTACAAACATGCTAAGATGCTTGCATCTATGAGTGGAGCAAGTTGGTCACTAAGTGGTATTCTATGATTTTAGTGCCCAGCTGGCACATACCTGTGTAACTGTAATGATCACATGCATAAGTGCTATTATTATATATTATTCTTATGTGAGCAATTGGTGCCTAACTTTATGCATTCTGTTATAGAATGAGGGAGAATATGTACATAAGAATATAAGAGTTGCCGTACTGGGACAGACCCATCAAACCCAGTATCCTGTTTCAAACAGTGGCCAACTCAGGTCCAAGTATCAGGCAGAAACCCAGAGTAGCAACATTCCAGAGCTGAGATTGTGATGTCATAATGCCTCATTCCACCAATGCCTAAGAACCAACCTCATCAGTGATGTCACAATGGCTTGATTATCCTATACTTGACACATGAGTTGCCATACTGGGACAAACCGAATGTCCATTAAGCCCAGTATCCTGTTACAAACGTGTTAAGTCTGTCTGTCCAAGTTAGATTGTAAGGTCTTCTGAGCAGGGACCGCTGCGTACGCCTTTCAGTGCTATATATGTGATAAGTAGTAGTAGTGAAGAAATATTTTCTCCAGTTTGTTTTAAATTTACTTCATAGTAGCTTGATTGCATGCCCCAAGTTCTTGTATTTTTTGGAAAAGTAAACAAGCAATTTCTTATTTATTTATTTTTTTTAATCTTTATTTATTTTTAAAACTCACAATAAGTGTAACATATAATACAATCATTTTATACTTTAACATCACTTAATATATCATCAAATTCTAACTCGCATCAAATATCCCCCCTCCCTTATACCTAACAATTATTCATAAGCAAAAGAAATCATAAAATATTTCCACCCACCCCCAACCTGGACGTGTATGAACAAAATGGAAAAACTTAATATTTGTTCTATGCAGTAATTTCAGTTTTTACAATATCTTGTTAATGACTCCCAAATAACCTGAAACAAGCAATTTCACTCCACTAAATAGCCATACTGTACTGTCAAATGTATCTTTATTGTAAACCGCTTCGAACTTCACGGTATAGCGGTATATAAGAAATAAATTATTATTATTATTATTATACTGGTTCTCCTGAGCTGTAGCCGCTTTAGTCTTTGCTCATAGGGAAGTCATTTCATCCCTTTTATCATTTTCATGCCTTTTCCTATATGTTTTCTAATTCTGCTTCTTTTGTTCTGAGATGTGGTGACCATAAATCAATATTATTATGTTCTCATTTTTGTTTTCTATTCCTTTCCAAATAATTCCTAACAGTTATTCCTGTACATATGTTCTCTTGCATTTCCTGACCCACCCCCAGTTCCACCATCTGCAAAAAATAGAAGGTGTAATATGTACTTTTGTAGCACGCTTGCTTTGCGCTAGCTAATTTTCAAGCAGAAACTACCTGGGTACTTCCTCTCCTAATATGAACCACAAATAGGCATGGTGAAAGTACCCATGTACTCCATGGATGTTAGAAATGTGCCCCCTTAATGTTCGTGGCTGTTGTTTGCCTTGCAGATGTTTTGGGGTTGTGCTTATATTTTTGGATATTGTCCTGGTGATTGTGGACCTGTGCTTGACGGACAAAAGTTCTGAAGTTGTCAGGACCATTGAAGGCATTTCATTGGCCATCTCTATCTTCTTTCTAATTGATGTGCTGCTGCGGATCTTTGTGGAAGGGTAAGATTAACGCAACGGCTAGAGTGTGCTGGATCTTGCCTTCAGTGGCTAAAGTGAGCTCAGCTAAGTAGTTGTGGTCTGTGTAAATGCGAGGACCTGTAATACCTTTTAAGACAGGGGTCTCAAAGTCCCTCCTTGAGGGCCGCAATCCAGTCGGGTTTTCAGGATTTCCCCAATGAATATGCATTGAAAGCAGTGCATGCACATAGATCTTATGCATATTCATTGGGGAAATCCTGAAAACCCGACTGGATTGCGGCCCTCAAGGAGGGACTTTGAGACCCCTGTTTTAAGAGGAAGAGGTATACCTAGCTGGGTGTATTGTCAGAAATGGAAAATGGATAACTACAGCATATTCAACTCTAGCCAACCCAGAGTACAGGGGTGAGACCATAGGAGGGGCTGGCCTCCTCTATTTTTACCTCAGGCCCAACTGGCAGTGATGTGCCATTTATTAGGCTCCACCAGCTGTCGACTCAGCGGCCCACCTACCCCGTTCAGAAAACCAGAGCGGTCGGCAGCAGTGCTATGAAGCTGATGCCAGCAGAATAAATAATAATAATTTTTATTTCTTATATACCGCTATACCATAAGTTCAAAGCGGTTTACAACAAGTTACATACAATGAGAGTAAGAGATGTTTACAACAAGAAGTAAGGCATGCTTGGTTCTTGTGCATGCTTAGTTTATGCATGAGAGCTGAACATGCACGGGGTTCCAGCATCAGCATGCTGCTGCTCACTGCTGTGCTCTTCTGAAAGGGGTAAGTAGGCTTTTGAATCTTTAGCTGGTGCAGTTTGGGGATTTCTGCCAGCAAAGGTACTTAAGTTGAGGGGGGAAGTGGGGGCAGGGAAAGGAAATCATGCCCGCCCAACCTACATGTTGCCACTGTTATAGAAGAACCAGTCTTGGCATCAAACAGAGTACTTTCTTCATGGAAGCACAAGGACAACGCTCAATTAATGCTCTTTATTGAAATTTCCATTGTGGCAGCATATCAGACACACTGCTGTACCTCTTCCTCTTCTGCACTCTTGGTTGACTGGACCTGGGCAGGCTGTGGTTATCAATGAGGAAGGGCACCTAGTGGCCAGGTTTAGAACCCATGGTAGAATGTTCTGGAAGGGGTCCTGAAGCATGACCCTGGCTGAAGACCATCACTACAGTGACTAGACTAGGACCACTGGAAGTATGGATCTATTAAAATTATAGGCACCTGATATAAAGCCTTAGGGAGGTTAAACCTTCTCAACACCCATCCTAACTTACAAGAACAGGAACTGTTCTGTCAGTGATATATGCTAAGGCTGAGAAAAGTACAGGCATTTGGGACAAAGATGGAAGTAGCTATAGCCAAGATCATCTCGGTCATTAGGCAAGACTAGGGCAGGGCTTCTCAGCTCAGTCCTTGGGGCACACTAAGTCCCAAGGTTTTCAGGATATCCCAATGAATGGTATGAGATAGATTGGTATGCACTTCCTCGATATGCAAATCTATCTCATGCATATTCATTGTGGATATCCAGAAAGCCCGAAGGGACTTGGTGTGCCCTGAGGACTGGATTGAGAAAGCCTGGACTGGGGATCGCCTAGGATGGTAACTTCTGAGGGGCAGCAAAGAGTAGCTGCAGTCCAAGAAACAATAGGTCTTGATAGCCCCACTATCTCAAAGAATCAACAGCACATTCGTTCACCTGCAGAGATTGGGCACATAGAATGCAAAATTTAATATTTAAAATTTTGGTGTCTAGTTGTGCATTTTTACAGGATTGCTGTGGGAGGAGTAGTGTTAGGATGACCATGATGAGTTTCATTATTATAATCCTGGGGGGAGGGGTGAAAGGGGGTGAGAAGAGGAGGTGAAGCATAAGGCTGAAGGTTTGCCTAGGGCACCCAGTACCTTCGTACGGGCCCTGGTTGTAGCTGCTGATTCCCCACCTCCTGCCTCTGATTGGTCCAGGTCATTGGAAGGAACCAATTAATTGTGCAACCCAGGGCCACACCTTCTTTTCCTTTCTCCTCAGCTTCGCCTCAATGAGTCGCAAGCCACCTATGATTTAAATAGGGTGAATTCAAGTGTGAATGTATGAAGAGCAGTATATGAAATTAAACACACCGTAAACCATGACCATAACTTCAAAGAAATAAAAAAATTGGTGCTTAAATCCTGATCATGCTGTAGCTGGTAATTTGGGAAGTATGTTTCATACATTTAATTATTTTTCATACACTTGCTTAACACATAGCTCCTGGAGTTGTAAACAATATAAAATTTAACCATTCTGCTCTTCAGCGCCACCACTGGTTGTGAATAAACACCTTCAAACCTTCTGGTGAATGGCTTGGAATAATGCCATGTTATGATAAGTGGATGGCGTTGAACATTGGCAGTATGCCCTTACCTTATAAGTTCCTACCCTTGGAATGCCACCTCCTGAATGGATGTCCAGTCAAAAGTTATGCATTTGATGGTGCCATATTAATTAAAATGACGCAATTAAGGTTAGAGTATCAACCTTGACATGGTCGCACTAGATGGAATCAACTAGGTATATGTAACTGCTTCAGCCATGATTTTGGTGTTCTAGGTAACATGTCTATTTTGTTTTGTTGACATACTATAAACCACCTTTCTTCTATTCACCTCCCCTCTAAAATACTGTCTTTTGTTTGTCTTTGTGTATTTTAGGTTCAGGCACTACTTTAGCTCTAAGCTCAACATTTTAGATGCAGCTATTGTAGTGATCACGCTGATAGTAACTATAATCTATGCCTTTTCGGATTTTAGTGACGTAAATCATATGCCCAGGTAAGCAATATATGATCAGTGTTTTTAAAAAAATGACAGTGTAATGGGCTTAGTGCACTTTGATCATTTATTTATTTCGATTTCTATCCTGTTCTCCCAGAAGCTTAGAACGGGTTTCAAGTAAACATTTACAATCATTTGAAAACAGACTAGTCATGACAACAAATAGGTTGCAGTAGACAATAACAGAGCTTATTCTAGAGACCAGACTGGTCATAGCGAAGAGTACTAGGAGAAGTAGAAACATAGAAACATAGAAAGATGACGGCAGAAAAGGGCTACAGCCCATCAAGTCTGCCCACTCTTCTGACCCACCCCATCAAGTCTGAGTGCTAATGACCCAGATCCTTAGCTCGACCCCCATAGGGATCCCACGTGGATGTCCCATTTATTCTTAAAGTCTAGCACGCTGGTGGCCTTGACCACCTGCACCGGAAGTTTGTTCCAGTGATCTACAACCCTTTCTGTGAAGAAATGCTTCCTGGTGTCACCATTAAATTTCCCTCCTCTGAGTTTGAGCGGGTGCCCCCTTGTGACCGAGGGTCCCCTGGGGAAGAATATATCGCTTTCCGCCTCGACACGACCTGTGATGTACTTAAATGTCTCAATCATGTCTCCCCTTTCTCTACGCTCCTCAAGAGTGTATAGCTGTAGTTTGCCCAGTCTTTCTTCGTATGAGAGACTCTTGAGTCCGGAGACCATTCTAGTGGCCATTCGCTGGACAGATTCAGCTCGAAGCACATCTTTTTGGTAGTGTGGTCTCCAAAATTGCACACAGTATTCCAGGTGAGGTCTCACCATGGCTCTGTAAAGCGGCATTATGACTTCAGGTTTGCGGCTGATGAAGCCTCTATTGATACATCCCAACATCTGCCTTGCCTTGGATGAGGCCTGCTCCACCTGTTTGGCAGCCTTCATATCTGCACTGACGATTACTCCCAAGTCCCGTTCTTCTGAAGTCCTAGCTAGTGTTTCCCCATTTAAGGTGTAAGTTTTGCATGGATTTCCGCAGCCGAGATGCATGGCCTTACATTTCTTAGCGTTGAAGCCCAGCTACCATGTCGAGGACCAGTTTTCCAACGTGATCAAATCCTGCGTCATATTATCCTTGAGATTGCTTTCACTTACTATATTACACAGTTTGGCGTCGTCGGTGAACAATGTTACTTTACCCTGAAGCCCTTGGGTCAAGTCCCTTATGAATATGTTGAAAAGGGATGGTCCCAGGACCGAGCCCTGCGGCACTCCGCTAGTCACTTCCGATGTCTCAGAGAGGGTGCCATTGACCACCACCCTCTGAAGTCTTCCACTCAGCCAATCGTTGACCCATGCAGTTAGTTTCTCACCTAACCCCATCGACTTCATCTTGTGCAATAGTCTGCGGTGTGGGACACTGTCAAAAGCTTTACTGAAATCCAAGTACACTATGTCCAGAGACTCTCCCGAGTCTAACTTTCCCGTCACCCAATCAAAGAAGCTGATTAGATTGGATTGGCATGACCTACCCCTAGTGAATCCATGTTGACAGGGATCCCTTAGGTTCCCCTCGTCCAAAATCGTGTCTAGTTTCCCTTTAAGTAAAGTTTCCATGAGTTTACATACTACTGATGTGAGACTTACTGGTCTGTAATTTGCAGCCTCTGCTCTGCAACCTTTTTTGTGCAGAGGAATGACGTTGGCTGTTTTCCAGTCCAGGGGGACTCTCCCCGTACTTAGGGAGAGATTGAAGAGTACTGCTAACGGTTTTGCCAAAACATCGCTTAGCTCTCTGAGGAGCTATATATTGAGGAGGCAGTTTTTAATGGCCCGATTGGCGGAAGACGAAGGTCTTTACTGCTCTGCGGAAGGTCATTAGTGAGATAAGATTCTTAAATAAATCTGTAAAGTGATAAATTGTAAAGAGGTGTCATCTGAGAGTGGACCCCCTAGATTAAGAAAAATCATGAAGAGATCTTATCCATTAGAAACCTCTCCAAATGAGGATGGTATTTTATTTTAAATCTGTTTATTAAACTTGGAATATGCATTAATATACTGAAGCACAAGATCATCCTCAAAAAATTATTTTTAAGACATTCGTGTGGGTTTGTGAACACATCTGCATGGAAAATTCTTCTTCGATGTGCCAATGGCACCTACCATTTCTAAAATTTGTTCCAAATACTCTCTTCTGACTATTTGAATTTTAAATCTAAGGCCTGGATGCACTAAACATAATCGCTAATACTGACTGGATCGCTGTTGGCCGATTCTCTGGCCGATTGTGGAAGAGCGATCTATGTACCAAAAGATTGCGTGCAAATGATTCATGCGGAGGTTTGACGTAATCTCCGTCACTCTCGTCTGATTGATCGGTGTGAGAGTGACTCTCACACATGCGCAAAGCCGGCAAAGGGAAGCCTGAGCAGCTGAGAGGCAGGGAAAGCTGTGAAAGCAACCTCCTGCCATTCAACTGTTCAGGGCAGGAAACCTTTTTTTCTTTTTTAGTGGACAGATCTGCGTGTATTACACACACATAATATCTGCCCCATAAAAAAGGAAGAAAAAAAACCCTCCCCAAGTCCCATCACCAGAGAATGCCCACTCACTCCTGCCACCCGATGCTCCCCCGAACCCCGCCCTTTACATTTGGTAGATTTTGGGAGCTGGAGGGAAGCATGGTCCCTCAAGCTCTGAGGCCCGCCCGCCGTAAATGATGGGAGGAGCCTAAGGCACTGATTGGCTCAGGTGCCTAAGGCCCCTTCCAACGGGGGCATCTGAGTCAATCGGGGCCTTAGGCTTCTTCCTCTGTATCCCATGTGATGCACAGGGAGGAGCCTAAGGTCCTGATTGACTCAGACACCTAAGGTCCCTTGGGGGAGGGCCTTAGGCGTCTGAGACAATCAGGGCCTTAGGCTCCTCCCTTTGTATCCCATGTGATACACAGGGAGGGACCTAAGGTCTGACATCTGAGCAAATCAGGGCCTTAAGTCCCTCCCTGTGCATTACATGGGATACAGAGAGAGGAACCTAAGACCCTGATTGGCTCAAAGGCCTAGGCCCTTTCCCGTGGCAGGGACGGGCTAGCCTCGGAGCTGGAGGGACTGTGCTTCTCTCCAGCACCCAACGTCTACAAAAGATACCAGGGAGTTTGTGTGTGGGAGTGGGGTTCAGGGGAGCATCCGGTGGCAGGAGGGAGTGGGCATCCTTTCTGCCTTTTTTTTTTTGGGAGGAAGGGGGAGAATAGGGGATGGTTTGGGGGGGTGCTCCGTTGGCAGGAGGGAATGGGCATCCTTTCTGTCAATTTTCTCTTGTGGGGGGATTACTGGTGCTGCGTTCATCGGGGAGGGCAGTCACTTGCAGTGGGAGACATTTTTCTTTTTTTTTTATGGGACAGATATTTTGTGTGTGTAATATCAGTGCCATTGAAAAAAATCAGGCCGTCGTTTTTTTCCAATTGCTAAAATTCCTGCTTTTTTTTGTTTGTTTGCATAACCAAGCTATGTTAGTGCATCAGTCGCTTGGCTACTTTGCATGGGGTTTTAGCTAATTTGCATAGCCGGATCAGAAAATGGACAATCGGGGGAAAACCACATGATGAGACATTTTGTGAATCGGGTCAGTAAAGCATCGTCGCTAAAGCTGTGAAAACAGGTTTAGCGATGATCACTGACTTTAGTGCATCTGACAGTCTGGAAGAAAATGTAGAAATAAGTTTTCTGGTCTGATTTTTTTATTTTTTTTTTTAGCACCTCATGGGGTAAGGGCAATGTGGAAAGGCTTTTTTTGTGGTAAATGCGCATTGGGCTAACATTTATTCTAAACACAGTTTGCTAAGCAGTTGCATGCTATTTCTGGGATATACCGTGTTTCCCCGAAAATAAGACAGTGTCTTTATATTAATTTTAGGCCCAAAAAACGCACTAGGTCTTATTTTCGGGGTATGTGCATGATCATCTCTCCTTCACCCCAATTCTTCCTCTTTCCTTTTTCTCCCCCACATGTGCAGCATCTTACCTCCCCTCCCTCCCATCCCTTGTGCAGCAGGATCCTTACCCAGCTTCTATCCTTCCCTCCCTCATGCAGCAGGACCCTTGCCCAGCTTCCCTTCCCTCCCATCCCTTATGCAACAGAACCCTTGAGTGAGCACCCCCCTGAGCACCCGCCCCCTCAGCCAAACCCCAATCCTTCCCTCCCTCCCATCCGAACCCCGCCGGCCGCGAGCGAGCCCTAGTACATACCTCCCTAAACAGCATCGGGCTGGCAGCATTCTAAACAGGCTTCTTCGGCCTTGTCCGCCTGTAATGCGGCAGAGTGAATTCACAGGCGGACAAGGCCAAAGCAGCCTGTTTAGAGTGCTGCCGGCCCGACGCTGCATAGGGAGGTATGTACTAGGGCTCGCTTGTGGTCAGCGGGGTTTCAGATGGGAGGGAGGGAAAGATGGGGGTTTGGCTGCAAAGCGGGGGCAGGTGCGGGTGCTCGGGGGGAGGGAGGTGTTGCTTGCTCAAGGGTTCTGCTACACAAGGGATGGGAGGGAGGGAAGGGGAACTACCAGCGAATCCCGGGACTAGGGCTTATTTTTGGAGTTAGGCTTATATTAAGACCTACCCCGAAAATCCTGCTAGGGCTTATTTTCGGGGAAACATAGTATTTGACATGGTGCTTGTAGAAATTTTTGCTCACGGAACTCAGCATCTCTAACCTTTTTTACAGCTGTTGGTTTTGTTTCCTCAATTGGCTCAGTTTACTGCCACGAAAGTCAGACAGTCCAGACCACCTGCTCAAAATTTCAGCTAAAAGAGAAATGTTGTAGAGGGAAATAAAGTGAAATTGCAAAATACAAATGAAACTTCAAGACTCTTATCTTTCTGAGCTCAAATTTGAGATTTTTCTTTTTGCCTTATAGTGTTACGGAATCAAATTTTCTTGTGCTCCATCAAGTCCATTTTAATTTTAGTTTTCAAATCAGTGCCTGCTAGCTATTATCTGGTCCCAAAATCATTCCTATTTTTTGTGCTTTCCTCTTTGGCTAGAATGGTCAACTTCCTTCGAGCTCTGAGGATTATTATTCTGATTAGAATTTTTCGCCTGGCTTCTCAAAAGAAACAACTGGAAAAGGCAACCCGGAGGATGGTAAGAATGTCACTGGTTATAAAAAGATCCTGCTTAAGACTGTAGCTGGCAATGGTATCCTCTATAATAAAACCTACTGGTAGCCTCTTCAGGCCCACCATATCTCTCTGGTGGTCTAGTGGCATGTTGGGACAGGAGCAATCCCCACTCCTGCTCATGCCATTTCCATGGTAAAAATGGATGCCGCAACTTCCAGCAGCAATCTCACAAGATTGCAGATGGAAGCTGTGGTAGGCCTGGGGTGGGTCCAGGAGAGGAGAGGGAGGAACTAAATGCAGCTGTGCCTGTTTGTGGGAAGGGGGAGAGGCAATGAGAACTCTGCTGGTTCAGGGAAGCTGGTGGAGACAGTGGCAGAGGCAATTAGAAAGTGTCGATGTGATGGGTGAGAAACTGCTAGATGACGGTATTGAGAGTATTGTTTGGATAGCTGTTTGACTATGGAAAAACAAGTATTGAAAACGATTCAGATAGGCTATATGCAAATGCAATTGTTATATAGATTAAAACCTATGCTACCAGCTTATGATTTCCGTAGTGTGGTGCAAGCAGTAATACTAAGCAGAGGGGATTATTTGGGAATTACTAAAGTGAAGATGAGGGAATTACTAAAGCGAAGATGAGGGCACTGCAGATGTTAGTTAACTCTGCAGCAAGATTGATTACTGGGGTTTCAAGAATGACTCATATAACCCCAGTGTTGAAACAACTGCACTGGTTACCTATGCAGCAGAAAGTACAGTTTAAGATTCTCTCAATCATACAGCAAACCTTATATCACGTTTCCCCAAGGGCATTAAAGGAGTTTTTTGAAATCCATCAACCCAGAAAATGTTTGAGATCTGGAGTTTGGAGGGTAAGATGTTAGTCTCTCATGTTAAGATTGGGACAACATTGCTTTCTGTAGCAGGTGCCAAGCTCAGGAATGCGCTGCCTGGTGTTCTGTGATTCTGTGATAGGAGACTGAACTTTAAGAAAATGTTGAAAATGCAATTATTTGTCAATGCCTTCAAGTGCTAATGTTTTTATGGAATTTTATCTTTCCATCTTGTAGGATGAATATAAAAGAAGGTTTTAATAATGATATTGTTAGTAAATTTTTATTGTGTTTAGTTTTTTTTATTGTTTTTATTGTGTTTGTGTTTAGTTTTTTAAATATGTATGCAAATATGTAATTTTGTATACCGCATAGTTTTTATGCGGTATATAAATTTTTAAATAAAAAAATAAGGGAGGAGGGACCCTACCAGAGAATGGTAGGAATGCTGGACATCATGGGCATGGGAGGTAGGTAGGTCTTTAATATACACTGAGATCCCTATTTGGGATGAGATCAGGAGATAGTGCAAATAGCGGACATATGGAAGGTAGGAATTGGAAGGCAGAGAGGAAATTCTGGGCAAAGGACAAAAAGGGATGTGGAAGGAAGATGAGGAACATAATGGGGCATGAAGATGGAGGGAAGATGTTGAACACAGGGACAAAAGAGATGGGGCACATAGATGAAGGGGAAATGTTGGAGGCGGGGTTGTATGGAGATAGAGGGGAGATGGTTAGACATAGAGGGAAACAGAGATGGAGGGAGAATGTTGGACATGAGGGCATTGAAAAATGAAGAGGATATGCTCGACATTGGGAGGGATAAGGAACGAGTGCAAATTGGGAGGTTGAAATTGGGAGATGGCTGAGATTTTGGACTTGGGGCATAGGGAGATGGGGGTCAGATGCTTGACACAGGGAAGGAATAGTGAGAAAGGAATTCTGGACATGAAGGGGTTAGGGAGAGAGCAAAAGAGAAAAGTCACCAAGGGGGAAGTTATCAACAGGAATTATTGAGGCTCAAGGCAAGAGTACACTATTGGAATCTTGACCCGTTTGGTAGCACCCAGTTGTATGTCCATAGAAAGGCAAAACGTACCGTAATTTATTTGAATCTTCTTACAAAGAATGTTGCTTATTGTTTTGAACTTAGAAATCCTGTGTTTCTGCTTGTTCCCTTAAAGGTCTCAGAAAACAAGAGGCGCTATCAGAAAGATGGCTTTGACCTGGATCTCACTTATGTCACAGGTTAGTGCATCTGGTTAAGAGAGAAATTGAATTCCAAGGCATTACAGTTATAGGCTAGACCAGGAGTAGGCAATTCCAGTCCTCGAGAGCCAGAGCCAGGTCAGGTTTTCAGGATATCTACAATAAATATGCATGAGATAGATTTGCATCTCAAGGAGACAGTGCATGCAAATCCATCTCATACATATGGTGGAGATCCTGAAAACCTGACCTGGCTCCGGCTCTTGAGGACCGGAATTGCCTACCCCTGGGCTAGACCAGTGATTCACAAACCTTTGCTGGGGGGAACCACAGCCAGGAATGTGGGCCTGCGTCCCCATTTTTAAGATTCACTACACTGTCCACCAGGCTACTCCAGAAACCTGCTTGCTGCTCTAATTGGACTGGCCATAACATCTGAAGCTGTCATAAAGGCAGGTATGTACTGTTTCATTCACATCTTTGGGGATGGAGAGGGAGGCATGCTTACATCCCCCAAGTGATCATCTGGTCAGTTTGCCCTTGGAATTGCACAGTGGAATTTGTGAGCCTTCCAAACCCCATTCTAATCCCACTGTACCCACACGTGGAATAGCATGTTGGAACAATTGAGGATGATGGATAACATCCAGCATTTTAAAAAGCTTTTAAAGGCAACCCTATTTCTGGAAGTTTTTTGTTGTTGTTGGGTTGTTTTTTTTTTAAATAGACAGAGGCACTGTATAATAGGGAGTAGCAGATATAAGAAACAGTATTATGTGTTTAATTTATAATTTGTTATTTTATGTTTTACTTGGATGTAGCTTGGGATCTCGCTTATATTATTAGGCGGAATATAAGTTTTATTTTTTAAATAAATAAATATATGTCACTTGCAGGCATAAGGGCTATTGGTGTGGTGAACAGTTGGATACAGTAGGTTTTGGTTGGATTTTAGAGGGCTCATCATACAATATAAAAGGGTTATGGTGAGTTATGTACCTGGAATTTTTTATGTGATGTTCACTGCAGTGTCCCCTAGGGGGCACCACTACTTTGCTAGGGTTGTCTGTGTGGCCAGTCTACTAAAAATGTTGGCTCCTCCTACGTCCCAATGGCTTGTTTTGTGCATTTTCTTTTGGACGTGTTGGGTTTTTTAAAATAATCATTCAAAAAGATAGATGAACTGAGCACAAACACATCCATTTAAAAAAACAAACAAACAAACAAGATATATGTTTTGCAGTTTGGAAAATGGACATTTGATATTGGATTTTTGTGCATGTTCCACAAAACATTTAAACTCCAGATTTAGATGTCATATTGAAAATGCCCCTCCACGTGTTGTAGGACAATCCTTTGTTAGTGATGGAAATGGACTGGAGAAGATGCTGGAAGAACTGTCTTGATGCATCTTATTATTGCCCACTTAAAAAACAAGAGTTTTCTAGGAAGAATGTCATATTGGAAGAGTTGATTCACCTTATAGGAGAGTTTGGTCCTTCAGCAGCTGATGGCTCGATGAAGGTGAAGGGATATCGGATCCTAAGTGAAAGTAACATTGCCAAATCATGTGTTAATAGCCAAGGTCCCGCCTCTGGTTGATTTGTAATATTGGTTATTGGTGCACACATGACTTTGTCTTTAGAAGCATGTGAAAACAGAACTTTGCCCCCAAAGTTGGGACAAAAGGTTCTCAAAAACAAAATAAGCAAGGAATATTATGCAAGGCAGGAGCTTTTAGCATTGGTAATTCTGCTTGAAATGGCTAAAACCATAATTGGCCCATTCATGACTCTAAGACAATGTACCCCTTACTTTGTCGAGCCGTGGCACACTAAATGTAGTGGCTGTGGCTCAAAGCATTCCGGAAGTGTATGGATGTCGCCATGATGACTACTTCATCATGTTGATATCCACGCAGGCATGAAGGCCCTCCAGATGGGCCCTGAGCCACCAGTGGGGGGGTGCCAGCAGGGAAGAGGGCCAGAGAGAAGGAGAGGCGCTGGTGCCGGCTGATTGCCTACAGGACATTCTTCTCACTGAGAGGCACACCTGAAATCTCAGGAGACACACTAGTGTGCTGTGGTACACAGTTTGCGATACACTGCTCTAAGACATCACACTCTTCTTTTTATGCTGCCTTCTCTGTAGTATATGGTGAGATCTTACTCTGCAAAAAGATGCTACACTGATTTTATGTTACCCATTCATGGGCCTGGTGAATTTAACAGAACCATTGCTTTGTGCCCCTTGACAGATCGTATCATCGCTATGTCATTTCCATCTTCCGGAAAGCAGTCTTTCTATAGGAATCCTATTGATGTAAGTTGGCTTTCTCCTTCAGTTAGAAACATCTTTCCAGGGGAAATGTATGTGATTTTGTGAAAAAGATCTCAGGTTTTGATCCTCTCATAATGTTTTTTTGGTTTAAAAAAATTTTTTTTATTAGTTTCAAAAACTAACATAAAGTGCATAGAACATATGAACAAATAATATAATAATCAACACTTATATCTAACAAATAATAATATAATTACATATCACCCTCCTTCCACCCCTCCCCCCTCCCTGAATGTGTATAAAATTAATTCAAAAATCAGAGGCTTATACTAGAGATCAATTCTTTACAAACTTTGTTAATGGACCCCAAATCTCTTTAATTTTGTTATAGTGGCCCAATTGTTCCAAGTGCATTTGCTCATATTTATAAACTTGGCATAGGGTTTCCCACCAAAAGATATAATTTAGTCTATCCCAATTTTTCCAGTTTTTTGTAATTAGCTGCATAGCTACTCCTGTCATAATCAAAATTAATGCAAGTTCTTACTTGCATTAATTGGACTCTTAGGTTTTAACAGAGTCCCAAATAATACTATGTTGTATGACAATGGAATTGAAGCTTCCAATATCATATTGATTTTACCCCATATAGACTTCCAAAAATTGAGTATCAAGGGACAATAGAACAACAGATTATCCAGTGTCCCTATTTCAAGATGACAGTGCCAGCATCTATTAGATTTTGATAATGTTAAAGATTATGGTTGGCAATTAAATTTTGAATCAATGTGTAAATTTTTGTTTTTATTGCAATACGACTAAAAATTAGCAGGTGAATATTCAGCTGTGGTGATAATCATATTTTTGCAGTTCTGTTCAATGCTAACGGCATAAAAAAAAAAAAATACCGTATTTTTTGCTCTATAGGACGCACCAGACCATAAGACGCACCCACCTATAGAGGAGGAAAACCCAGGGAAAAAAATTCCCACTGCCCTGCTCTGTACCCCCTCTGGTGGTCTAGAGGTAGGCCAGGACACAGGGTCTTATAGAGCGAAAAATCCATAGGCAGTGTAGGCATCCCCCCACCCCGTAGGCAGCCCAGGCATCTCCCCCAGTACCTTTTTTTAGTCCCCTTTCGGTGCTCTTGCCTGTCTCCCTTGCCGGATGGCTCTTCTTCGGTTCAGGGCCAGGCAGAGCGGCGCAGAAGGCAGGCACATGCTGTTTGTGTTCCTGCCTGGTCTGGCGCCGCTCCCTGATTGGCTGCAGTCAGTTCTCGTGACTGCGCCGCTGTGCTCGGCCCCGAACCAAGGAAGACAGGCAGGAGCGCTGAAAGGGGACTTTAAAAAAAAGGTACTTGGGGGGGATGCCTGGGCTGCCTACGGGGGGGAGGGGGGGATTCGCTCCATAATATGCACCATTATTTCCATCCCCTTTTTGGAGGTGGAAAAAGTGCATCCTGGCATATATTTCATTTTATTTATTTACCACTTATATCCTAAGTGGTTTTACATTCTGGTACTTTATCATATTTCCCTATCTGTCCCGGTGGGCTCAAACTCTACCTAGTTACCTGGGGCAGTGGAGGGATTGAGTGTGACTTGCCCAGGGTCACAAGGAGCAGCAAGGGATTTGAACCCACAACCTCGGGGTGCTGAGGCTGTAGCTCTGACCACTGCGCCACACACTCCCAGATTGCCACATAACTGCTCTTCTGTATCATGCTTAGTGTGTATTTACACAGGGGCAGAACACGGATGGGACTTACACATGCATGTAATTTATAGAATATAATAAGTGATGCATGTATCACAGCCACATAGGTGCTAATACTCACACAAGTTCTATGATTGGCCTTAACTGGGGAATTCTGTATACGGTGTCTACTGTTAGGTGCTACTTCTGCACTAAGCTTTTGGTGTGGAAAAATATTCTGTTGGATGCAAAGTGTCGAAACGGGGCAGAAATGGCTGATCCATGCAAAAACACACTTATATATCCATTTATAGAATAGCGCCTAAGTGTTTCCATGTGGATCTGCAAAGGGAGTATAACAGGAGGAGGACATGGAAAAGGTTAGGGTTTGCCTTGAGATATGCACAACTTACTTACACAATTCATCTATAATCTATAAATAAAATCATAAAATAACTTAGGAGTCATTTTATCAAGCTGCGCTAGCGGGGTTAGCGCATCAGACATTTCATCATGCGCTAACCCCCGCGGCCGGCTAAAAAACTAATGCCTGCTCAATGCAGGAGTTGGCGGCTAGCGCGGCAGGCGGTTTAATGCGTGGTATTAATATATAGCTAGTGTTTAAGCCTGTTACATTAATGGGTGCTAGTAAAGCCTCCTTCCCTCACATGTCCCCTATTTTCAGCAGGCCGCTCTGCACCTCGGTAGCACGTTCCCTCTGACATGATCGCGTACGTCAGAGGAAACGTTCTACTGAGGTGCTGTGCGGCCTGCGAAGTTTGGTACAGACAGCCGTGATCCTCAAGGAAACAGCGCCCAACCCTCTGCTGTGCTTTGGGGAGAGTCTTCAGCGGCTCGAAGCCCTCCTCCCGGCAGCCACTGCCAGCGCCACTCCGCACCGCATCAAGCTGCCGAATACGGCCATGGAGGGCAATCGGGGCGGCCAGGACACAGGCAGGGAGAGTTGGTGAATGAGGGTGGGAGGAGGGAAGTGGCCAGAGTGTTTCCTGCCGCCGCGTTCTAAAATAGAATCTGGCCAGGGATCGGAAAACACAGCAGCAGGGAACACGAAACCCTAAGTGCGCATGCGCACTTAGGGTTTTATTATATAGGATATGATACAGATTGAAACCCTGAATTCAAGTCCCAACATTATAAAGAAAAGGCCAACTGAAAATAATAGGCCTTTAAATGTCTTTTAAAATTTAATAATGACTCCTCTTTCCTCAACTCTATTGGTAAATTATTCCATCAAACTGGAACCAAATAGAAAAATGCACAATTCCTAGTTGAAGCAAGATGGGCTTTAGATATAATCGTTCAGTGATCTTAAAAGTCATCTAGGGACATAAAATAACACTAAATTTGAAAGATATGATGGTTGTAATTCAAATAATGCCTTATGAGTTAGCATCAAAATCTTGACCTTAATCCTATATTCTATCGGCGACCAATGAAATTTCAAATATAAAGGAGTCGCATGATTCCCAAATATGCATAGTATATTTGTATTTTATAATGAATGCGTGTAAATCACAGCTGGGCCCAAATTCCATAGAACATGCATGAAGACAGATCATGTAAAAAGCGCACACTTTCTTAGCAACATGTGTACTTGTGTGCATTAAACCCTGGGATTGTTTTGAAAAAAAGAAAAAAATCTTTTCTAAAATTATCCCATGGTGCTGCTAAAACTTGTGTGTTTCTTTATTATTCAGTTTTCTGTACCGTTCTCCCACGGGAGCTCAGAATGGTTTACCTGACTTTATTCAGGTAGTCAAGCATTTTTCTTTATCTATCCTGGCAAGCTCATGGGGGAACATAAGACTTGCCACTGCTGGGTCAGACCAGTGGTCCATCGTGCCCAGCAGTCCGCTCACGCGGCGGTCCCCAGGTCAAAGACCAGTGCTCTAAATGAGTCCAGCCTCACCTGCATATGTTCCAGTTTAGCAACAACTTGTCCAACTTTGTCTTGAATCCCTGGAGGGTGATTTCCCCTGTAACAGATTAAGGCCCAAATTCTTTAACCAGTGCCTAAAGTTAGGCACCTATTTCGGAGGCGCCCACCTCTCAATGGGACTCGACGTAAGAAACTTTGCGACAACCTTCTAGGGACACAGGCAGCTAAAATTGACTCCGACATCTCAAAATTACTGATCAAAACAACAGACATAAAAGAGTTCCGAAAAGAAATAAAAACACTACTGTTCAAAAAATATCTCCCATCACTCTAACCGCCATCTAATGAGTTCCCAATCAATTCCTTTGGGAACACCCCCATATAGTAACACTTTGTCCAACCCTCAAACTAAACACTTCTACAGTCCATACCATCAACATTAAGTAACCACCTTCGCTTAAAGGTATCTGATGCTACTCTCCACCCGAAGAAACTTGACTCAGTTCATGTAACATCTTCTATGATCTTGAATGTATTGTAATTCTTTACTGTTGCCTGTAATTTACTCTTCTCCTGTAATGTAATTCTACTGGAAATGCCCAGATATCCTCTATATTGTAATCCGCCTAGAACCGCAAGGCACAGGCGGAATAGAAATCCCTAATGTAATGTAATGTAAATTGAATAACAAGTTCAGTTAAGCTTTTTAATCAGCACTATCAAGAAAGCACAATTCTGTAAGAAGGCGCCTCTAAAAATTTAGGCAGCATTCAAAAAAATAGGCCGTTATGCATGTTAGGCGCCTTGTTGCAGAATCATTGCTCTTAAGCGTGCTTAAGCGCTCAGCTAGGCGCCTAACTTTTAGTTGTGCCTAGAGCTGGCCTATTTCATGGGCGCCTCCAAAATAGGTTCTGCTCGGCGTGATTCATTAAATAGCACCCAATTTTACTTGAATCGCGCTGAACAGTGCCTAATTAGGCACCTAACTTTTGGGTTCATAGACAAAATCGCGCGAGACAACTGAGCGCTGACAACTGAGCGCAAGGTTGACGGCGCGCCAAAGAAAAGCACTATTTTAAAGGGTTCCGACGGGGGGTGTTGGTGGGGAACCCCCCTATTTTACTTAACAGACATCGCGCTGGCGTTGGGGGGGGGGGGGTTGGGGGGTGCCCTCTAAGCTGAGCAGGTGTCCTCCAGCTGCATTGCTACCACTAGGGGGTGGAATATTTTCAGTCGCTAAGGACAGGTATGTTCCCTGGAGTCCTGCAGAACTTGCCTGTCCCTCACAATTGAAAAATGTGACAGTAAAACAGCACCCTCTATTGGTGAGACTGTGGGTGGAGGACTCCTGCTCAGCTTAGAGGGAACACTTTAACCCCCCTCATTATACTTGAAACCGAACTTTTGCCTGTTTTTTAGGGAAAAAGTTCAGTTTTAAGTATAATGAGGGGGGTTACAACCCCCCAAACCCCCCACAACGCCAGCGCAATGTCTGTTAAGCACCCCCCGTCGGAATCCTTTAAAATAGTGCTTTTCTTCGGCGCGCCGTCAACCTTGCGCTCAGTTGTCGGCGTGCCATTGTCTTGCGCGATTTAGTCCCGTCACCAACTTTTGGGCACTTCTTATAGAATTTGCCCTTAAGTGACTTGCCCAGAGTCACAAGGAGCAGTGTGAGTTTGAACCCACAACCTCAGGGTGTTGAGGCTGTAGCTTTAACCACTGCACCACACTCTTCCTCTTTAACAGAGGCTGCTGGACATATAAGACCCTTTGAATGTTAACCAGTTTTTTTGTTTTTTTTTATAAAGCAAGAGTTTAGCAAACTGGAGGGCGACAGATAAAATGTAGGTAGTTACCACAACAGTAAAGAAAGGGAGCAGGAGAGATGGGTGTACTGTTATTTTCTGCCATCTTGGATAGCCTGTGCTTCTATATCCTAACATTGAATTTGTCTTCATCTTTTTTTAAGGATGTTGCAAGATTTTTGGATTTAAAACATAGAGACCACTATAAAATATACAACCTATGTAGTAAGTATAGATAAATACATGGGAGTGTGTGTGTACAATGTGTGAGAGAGGCATAACAAATGGAATGTATTAGATGAGGACAATTATCTTTCACTGGCTTGGGGACCAGCTGGCAGTATTCTAATTTTTTTTTTGGCTTTTTGACGTGACCATTTATTGGCATCTGTAGGTTATACCTTTCCTAAACTAACTAGCTATGTTGATTTGGGAATACATTCTAGCATCGGAGAGAGAAATCACAGTAATTCATTTTCAATTACCTGAAGACTATTTCCTATATTGCATCCCCTCTCAGCTTCCTGTCATTAGTGCCATTACAGTGATAGTTCTCTGCCAAAGGTTGAGCACCAGAGCTCCTTCTTGGAACAGGGTTACCAGATGTCCAGGAAAACCCAGACATATCCTCTTTTTATAGGACTGTCTGGGTGTCAAGATGGATTTCCAAAACCCAGTAGTTTGTACGGGTTTTGGAAGGACCTGAGCTCGGGGCCGTGTCTGAAGGGCCTCCGAGCATGCACAAATGTGACGAGATAACATCACACACATGTGTGACATCAGCGCCTTGCATCTGCACATGCTTAGAGGCCCTCCAGAAGCGACCCGGACTTGAGGAAGAAGAAACGAGGTTCGTGTGGGGGTGAGGCTGAGGATGGAATGGGGTGGAACCACATGCCCTCTTCTTTTTTTTTTTTTTTTTTTTTCTTTTTCCCATTAAGAAATCTTGGAACCCTGTCTTAGAACCCTGTATTCACAGGCCCTAAATCCAGCAACTAGGTGTCTTTATTGCCTGGTGATTGTCTCCCTCCCCTCCAGGAGCCATGAATGCTACTAAGGGAGTGGAAGACTTGTTCTGGGAATCAAATCCTTGTCCCTTTACATATCAGTGCCTAATCTATTGGGTCAACCCTAGCATTGAACAGGTCTTTAGGAATGAAAGTGTATATGGCATCCCAAGGCTTTGATGGTGACGTAAAAGCCTGGAACACCTACTAAGCACAGGCCTCATGTGGATTATCCTTGCCCAGAATTTCAAGTAGCGTGAATTCTGTAATGGCGATTGTTCGTTCAATTGCTAGAATACTGGTGTAAGTCCTTAGTTAGGCATCTAACTTTAGACACGAGCATTTATGTAGCTCAATGGGTGGTGCAAATGTTGGTACCTAACTATGCAGTTAAGTGTGTAAATGTTAGTATCTGCTGGGTATCTGCTTTATACATACCATGTTCCTCCCAGGTCCATACACCCCTCCCCCCCTTGAAGTTGCACTCTGGAATTTTAGTGTGCAATAGAGAATGACACGGTGACAAAATTCATCACCATTCCCGTCCCCGCGGATAACCGCGGGAAACCATCTTCATGTCATTCTTTAAGGAGAGAGGGAAGAATCAGAGTATGAATGGCCACAACCACTGACCCTCAAGCTTTGCTTTGAAGAATGCTGGTGTAGAAGGACTGAGGTTGAGATAGACACTACAGAATGACAGTCTCTAGTATCCAGAGCAGATATTGTGATGTCATAATGCCTCATTCCACCAATGCCTAAGAGCCAATCACATCAGTGATGTCACAATGGCTTCATTATCCTTGGCTCACATCAGAATCAGAGTATGAATGGCCACAGCCACTGACCCGCAAGCTTTGCTTTGAAGAATGCTGGTGTAGAAGGACTGAGGTTGAAATAGACACTAGAAAATGACATGGGATTATTTCCCGCGGTTATCTGCGGGGACGGGAACGGTGATGAATTTTGTCACTGTGTCATTCTCTAGTGTGCAACTTAGAGAATACAGACTAAGGACAGTTGTGTGTGTGTGTATCTGCTAACTGGCCAGTTAAGGCCAATTATACTGTGTATTAACATCAATTATCAGCATATTATAAATTAAAGATATGTACTATTGAACTTAAAAAAAAAAAGTATGTGTGCCACTGACCTTTATTCTCTAATTTGTGCATACAGCTTTACAGAATTAGGAGGTTAGAGCAGTGGAAGTCTGAGAACAGAGATGTGTGATTAGTCATGTACGAACTCTGGAGGAGTAATAGTGCATTGCGTTTTGGAAAATCTGGGATTCCAATCTACATTCACTTATAAAAATGCAATTGCAGACTGTCTTTGCTAATTTGAGTTTATTTCTTGCAGGTGAGAGGGGCTATGACCCCAAATATTTCCACTACAGGGTGGAGAGAGTTTTTATTGATGATCACAATGTTCCAGCATTGGCGTAAGTTGTTGTTCGATGCAGTTTTGTCATTGTTAGCCCACACCGAAAAACATGTAATGAGCAGACTCTGTTGCTTCCCTTTAACCAATCCAGAGACATGCTGAAATTCACTGCCAGCGTGCGGGATTGGATGGCTGAGGATGAAAAGAACATCATAGCAATTCATTGTAAAGGGGGTAAAGGTGAGAGCACATTTAATCATATTTAGCGGGGCCCTTCCTTTTTCTGAATCACATTTTATTGTAGTTCTAAGCTTAGTGTTCACAGGCTGAAATTAAAATATATGCACTTTTGAGCATGAACTTTATTTATTTCAGGGCCCTTTTACTAATGCACTAATGCATGCTTACCATGGGGCGTGCTTAGGTGTCCTGCGGTAGTTTTTGCATGGGTGCATGCTACCCGCTAGGGTGGCCCAAAAATATTAACACATTTCATTTGTCTACAAGGCTTATTGTATTCCTTTATATGGATATAAATGAAAAACACAAAATTTTACTTAAACAAAGTGTAGGGGTCATCCCACCTCGCTGTTTTTTTTTTTAACCTACCACTAAAATTAACAATATATTGTAATTCTTGTGCACTCGACAAATAATCAATGGCCTATGACAGTGGTCCCCAACCCTGTCATGGAGGACCACCAGCCAGTCAAGTTTTCAGGATAGCCCTAATGAATATGCATGAAAGAGATTTGCATGAACCAGAACATACGCGAGTAAGGCTAGTCTCAGTTAGGACACTGGTCTTTGACCTAAGGGCTGCCGCGTGAGCGGACTGCTGGGTACGACGGACCACTGGTCTTACCAAGCAGCGGCAATTCTTATGTTCTTAAGTCTTGTGCTACCACTATTAGAAGTGGTTGGGAAACTATTTACTGGACCTGATTGTAAAGGTGCGGGCTAAAACCAAATCCTCTCCCACGATTGTGCAAGCCCTAGAGTGCACCCTTTATACTTGTTTGAAATTGGTGACATTTCTGTTTAATAACAAACACTTCAAGCAGTATGAACTTGGTAATAGAATTATTGGAGCTTACAAGAAAATTGTAACAAAGAACTAATGTAAAGCAATAATTAAGTAACAACCGATATTAGTCCACAATATGATGGAAAATCTCTCAGTTAAGAAATACATATGTTCTTCAAAAGTTTTGAAAGAAAAAAAACCCATTTTGTTGTGGTTTGTTTTTTGTTTTTTTTCTTGTTGGTGTAGGTCGGACTGGCACTATGGTTTGCACCTGCCTTGTCGACAGCGACCAGTTTGAAAGCGCAAAGGTGGTGTACAGGACAGGCCAGTAACCTGCCCATGTGTCTTGACTTTATTTAGCTGGGGGAATGTTCTTTTGCAAGGTTGATAAGAAATGTTTGTGAAAAATATACTGTGATTACCCTGGAGAAGCGGAGACTGAGAGGGGACATGATAGAAACTTATAAAATCATGAAAGGCATAGAGAAGGTGGAGAGGGACAGATTCTTTAGACTAGCAGGGCCAACTAAAACAAGAGGTCATTCAGAAAAACTGAGAGGAGACAGATTCATAACGAATGCAAGGAGGTTCTTCTTCACTCAGAGGGTGGTGGACACCTGGAACGCGCTCCCCGGAGAGGTGATAGGACAGAGTACAATTCTGGGGTTCAAAAAGGGACTGGATGATTTCCTGGAAGCAAAGGGGATAACAGGGTACAGATAGAGGTTTACCTTACAGGACATTGAGCGAATAGGGTATGGATATTTTAGGTTAGGTAGGGAACACTTTCAGGTCATGGACCTGGGGGGCCGCCGCGGGAGCGGACTGCCGGGCACGATGGACCCCTGGTCTGACCCGGCAGAGGCAACGCTTATGTTCTTATTTCTCTCTCCGATGCTAGAATGTATTCCCAAATCAACATAGCTAGTTAGTTTAGGAAAGGTATAACCTACAGATGTCCATCGCTAGCAATGATCTCTAGGAGTGATGGAAGCAATTACATACCACATTACATATGATATTTATATCCCGCCATAGCCTCAAAAGGGTTCTTAGTGGTTTACAGTATAAAGAAGATGAGCATGCTTAGGAAATGATACAAAATACATAATTATCATTTATTCATCATCCAGTAAGGAATTTTTGGAAAAAGGAATGATTTCAAAACCTCACGAAAATTTCCCATAATCCATTATACATTTCAGAGTGACTGGTAAAGAATTCCACCTGGCAGCTTGATAGGTCAACATCAAAGAAAATATAGTTTATCCCTTACTTTACTCAAACTAGTGAGCCTGATCTCAGTAGTGGTAAAATGGAGAAAATTGTTGTTAAGAACAAAATAATCAGTTACATGGATAAATAGGACTTAACTGGGGAGAGCTAGCCTGAATTTAGCAAAGGAAACTTGTGCCTTACGAATATTAGAATTCTTTGAAGGTGGAAATAAACTGGCTTGCTTTTCCTCACATGCTTATACCATTACACTGGATATTAGAAAGCATTCTTCTCAACACATGACAGAGTCATGTGGTAAGAAGCAATGTCCCATCATGGACTGGTGAATGGGTTTTTTTTTGGTCACTCTCTTGATTGGAAAGAGGTGAATAGTGGCATGTTCCAGGGTTTTGTACTAGCAATGGCATAGTAGAGGGGGTGGAGTAACCTGGGTGCTGACTTGATGGAGGTGCTTGCATCTTTCCTCTTCTCTATGGTGTGAGAGGAGTTTCTTAAATGCATTCTCCCCCCCGCCCCATACCTTTTCTAGTTGTCACCGGTAATGAGCAGGGTCTCCCTCCCAAGCCCTTACCCTCACTGCTCGTGCTAGCCTCAGCCCTCCCTCTGATGTCACTTCCTGTGCAGAATTCTGACATTTAGGTGCCTCAGTGTACACTTATCCGTGAAAAGGTCAAGTGGGCAACAAATGTAAACACCACTGGAGATATTATGACAAATCAAATAATATCATATAAAAACTCCTGTTAGTGAAATCACATATATATATATATATATACACACACACACAGTATATGATCTCCTTAGTGTATTTGGACTCTGTGCTGTATATTTTATTTTTATAAATGCATACGATAGCATTATGGGCCACTTTTACAAAACTGCAGTAGTGAGTCCCGGCATTGCAAATGCAATTCAGCCCATAGGAAATGAATAGACTGCGTCACATATGCCAGACAGGAATTACTACCACGGCTTTATAAAAGGGGTCCTAAGTTATGACTTGACATCATAATTTGCTCTAGGATTTTTGAAAAAAACAATTTAACCAAATGTTAATAAATCAATTAACTGATATATATCTTTGATATAATATTGTGTTACAGGAGAGTTTAGATTATTTTGGAGAGAGACGGACTGATACAAGCATGAGCACTAAGTTTCAAGGTGTAGAAACTCCCTCTCAAGTAAGTATTTAGTGTTCTTATATGTGTACACCCTCAAATTCCTTAGAAAACATTAACTAAATAGCAAGTATTTTTTTATCTTCACCCTGATAGGTCACATGATGAGTCAAGTGACTTACCATAAAGCACTTCTTGAGCTTAAGAGCTTTATAAACTTGGAACCTCTACTGATTAGCTGATAGAGTTCTTAGCATCCAGTGTCTTTTTATATAACTTTTCACTAAGAAGATAGTTTCCTAAGGCATTTCCACCAGTAAGAGAGTCTCTTCTGATGCATAAATAGCTTTTTATAGAATTAACTGGGATTATATCCCCCTCATTCTATATATTTTGTAGGCTTTGCTTTAAGTCAGGCCAATTGTGCATGTAAGCTGTAGAATACTGACACTTACTCAGGAGTGCAATCAGTGGCATAGCGAGGGAAGTTTGCATCCCAGGGGGAGGCTCCCGCATCGGCACCCTAAGGCTCTTCCCTGCTGCCCCAAAATTACCATGTCATGCCCTCCCCTCGTACCTCTTTCTCATCTTTGCCAGCAGCGAATAGGCTGGACTAGCCACTGCTCTTACCAGCTGAGGCTTCCTTCTTACATCATTTCCTGGCGCTGCGTACAGGAAGTGGCATCAAAGGAGGAATGAAGCTGTCATGAGCAGTGTGTAGGACAGCCTACTCACTGCCAGCAAAGTTGTAAGGAGGTATGTGGAGGGTTCATCAATGTCAGGACAATGGGGATGAGCAGGGAAGCAAAGAGGAGAGGCGTAGGTGCCCCGCTAAGTGGGCACCGGGGGTAGTCCGCCCCCTCCCTTACTGTGCCGCTGAGTGCAATATTAATTGTATAAGTGCTAATTGGGTACTAAGACTTATTCTATAACTTTAGTGTGTAACTTACTGAGCGTGTGAAATAAGAGGGCATGCACAGAGGGTGGGTATGGATGGGTCCACATTTATGCATGTAACTTTACAGAATATTGTGGTCAAGTGCTAAAAGTGCTGCCTTTAGGTTTGCACATTTCCCCTTGCTATTGACATGGCATAAGGGGCAGGGCAGGATTAACCAAAAGGCCAAGTAGGCACGTGCCTAGGGCCCAAAATGGTCAGGGGGGCCCGATGGAGGGCATCAACATTGTTTTTTTCCAAACGGCGATGGGCCCCTCCAGCATCGATCGGCAATGCGGGCCCCCCTCCTTGATTGGCAATGCGGGCCCCACCCCGATCAGCAATGCGGGCCCCCCCATCGACGGAAAGTAAGACAAGCAAGCAACGCGGGTAAGAATGGCAACGGGAACCGTAATTGTGCAAGTGATGCTGCTTGCCCAAAGCTTCCCTCTAACGCAGCTTCCTGTTTCTGCCTGGGCGCATGGTGGGGTGGGGAGGGGCAGGGGGCCCAGTGTACTTGTGTGCCTAGGGGCCCTCGACGAATTAATCCTGCCCTGATAAGGGGGCATGCCTAAATGCTGGTGCGTAAATGCCATCTTATTCTAGTATTCTGTAATGGAATCTGAATGCCTAGATGCCGTTTTAGAATTAACCACTTTGCGAGCTGCATCTTGGCACCTAACTTTTGCCGACCTTTATAGAAGTTCCCCTTATTATGTCTAAACTTAGGTACAGTTTATGGGCCCTAGGCAAACAAATAGATTTTAACACTCTCTATGGGCCCTAGGCAAACAAATGGACCTTAACACACTACAAATGGGTCCCTGCATAGTTCTGATTTGCAGAGGAAATCCAGCCGGTGCCTTGGGGATAGATGTAGAAAAGGAGGGAGGTTGGATGTGCGCTAAGCTGGAAATGGTGTGGAGAGAAGGGGGAAAGAGTACACTTCTCCCTCCATATCCGCAGTTTCTGTATCTGCGGATTCGCTTATTTGCGATTTTTCAGCTGCTGACTCTGCCCCCCAAAATGACGTTCTCATTAAAGTTCCTTTTTTTTTTTTTTTTACTGTACCGATAAAAAAGTTTATCGTTTACCATTCACTCTGAAAATCACTACTCCCATGCGGTGTTGTTCGCTTTTCCTACCGAGAACTCTGCTAATTCCCTGGCCAGGGGAGAGCCGTTGACTGTCGCAGCATGGTGAGAGTGGGAGCGAGTAGGAAAGGCTTGCCGAGCTAGGAAATACTGCCAAGAGCTAGTCGGGGGCAGAGAGAGAGTGTAATTCTGTGGACTCTCGAGGGCAAATGTTTTGATTTGAGTATTAACTAAGCTTTTCAGATGTGGAGAAACCTCTCAGCGTTTGTGATGACGGGTGACAGAAAGGTGCTGCTGGTAGAGAAATCCTCTATACATACACATAGTCTATGGCAGTTCTCTAAAAGATTTCAGGAACAGGTCTGCACCCTAACAGGACAGTTTCCAGACAACTCCAACACGGGGGACTAGTAGTGTTAAAGGTGCGGTGACCTGGGTTAGTCACTGTTGGAAACAAAATACAGAGCTCGATAGACCCCTTCAGTCTCTCCCAGCATTGCAACTTTTATGTTCTCAGTCAAACCGGAAGAAGCAGACGCTCAATAGTTCACACGTTGTGAACCCCCTTCCTCTTCTTTCCCGTTTGGTATCTTTGCCTCGCCCGTCTACCTCCCCCCCGCTTCTTGTCTTCTAACTTCTCTTTTTGAAATCGTCTATGTCCTGCTCCAAGCCCTAAAATCGCTGGGAATCGCTGCTCCAAACTGCAAATAACAGTTGAAAAGTTATTCGCGGTTTCAATAGTAAAAATGACGGCGTTTTCACAAAACCGCGAATAACATACAAAAAGTTATTCACGGTTTTTCAGTATTCACATCTGTGGTCCGCCCGCATCCCCTGCGAATACGGAGGGAGAAGTGTAAGTGTTAGCTGGGAATAGTATGTATAGATGGGAGAAAGAAGAGGGGTCGGAGGTGAATAGACATGGGAAAAGGATGAGTATTTAGCTGTGAACACAGCTGAGCATGATGCATGCTTATTGGTCTAAGGTGGTAGAGTACACTGGGGCAAGACAAATCTGTCCTGAATAAGGAGATCGATCTTAACAGTGGTCATGTGCTAAGGCTGGCAGCCAGAGTACACCCTGCCACTCGAGTTTTCAGGATATCTACAATGAATATGCATGAGAGAGATTTGCATACACTGCTTCCTTGGTAAGCAAATTTATCTCATGCATATCCTGAAAACTCAACTGGCTGGGTGTGGCTTGAGGGCTGGGTTGAGAAACAATTCTCTTAAATGTCTTTCGAAAAGTAGAAATGGGGAAATGCCATGAAGTTACATAATATTTTAAAACACCCATCACTACTCATTTATAGATATAACTCGCACATAGCTTGAAGAAAAAAAAAATCTATTTAACCATTAAGATAAATACTGATTTATTATATACCTCACCATTTCCTAAAGTCAGTATACAAGTAAGAGACCATCACTGCATTCTTTGGTTCTCAAACTTGGTCCTGGAGGTACCCCCCAGCCAGTCAGGTTTTCAGGGTATCCACAATGTATGTGAGAGATTTGCTTGTACTGCCTTCACTGCATGCAAATCTCTCTTTTGAATATTCGTGGTGGATATTCTGAAAATCTGATTGGCTAGGGTGTCTCCAGGATCAAATTTAGGTATTACTAGTCTATGTTATGTCCCAACATGTGAAAATATCTTTTCAAATGAGGTAATTTATTGCTGGAACAGCTAAAAGATGCTTTGCAAACTGACTTAGTTTAGGCCAAACCCATTTCCCTGCTCTGCCAAAATTACAACACTTCTCACAAGTTTCCAAGTTGGCTAAATATCTGTTCTTCCAAATCAGTGCACTGATGTTTTGGAGGCTTTAATGCTTCATACCTCTGTGCTAAAGCTGTGATCATTATTATCATTGCCGCAGCAATGCCGTGCAGATCATCCCTGTCCGTGGGAACTGCCATGGTTTCTGAGGCATCGCCGCTTTCCCTATTACCGTATCTCACTCTGCTTCACTGAAGTGACAGGACCCCTGCTTACCATGCACGTTCATTGTTGCTTTACAGAGTAGATATGTTGGTTACTATGAGATCGTGAAGAACAAGTACAAATTGCAGCTACCACCAGAGAAGAAATTAAGGATAAAGAGCTTCCTAGTTCATTCCATTAGCGGTAAGAAAACTGATTTGCACTTTAGTTGTGCACGAGTTGACCATTGGGGAAGAGTGAGACATTTGGGTTGACTGTACCCCACGAAAATTGTACTGATAGCCTCAAAATATGCAATTTCCTGAAGTGCACTTTTATCTGAAACCCATGGGTCTTAGGAAAGCTGGATCTTTTAACTCAGCAGCACTAAGTTGGTGTCTGTAGTAGAGAGTTGCGCAGGGACAGAAATCCCACCCATCCCCACCCGTCCCCGTCAGGATCCTCTCCGTCCCTACCCATCCCCGCAAGGAATTACCTCCATCCCCGCCCATCCCAATAAAAAGCAGCAATTACTTCTGACAGGTTCATCAATTCCACAGTTTCTTTTGTGTTTGCGCTGCTGTTTTCCTTGTGGAATCTCTTTGGTGGAACCCTTTTTCTATTTTCTGTTCAGGTAATTCACTTATAAACCCCCTCTTTTACTAAGACTGACGTGTCCATTATATTATATGGATGAACCCTGCTTCCAAAGCCTTCCATCCCCGTGGGAGTCCCGTTGGCCAGAGGGGGGTCCCCGTGGGAGTCCCGTGGGTTGGGAGGATTCACGCGATCCCTGTTCTCGTGCAGACCTCTAGTCTGTAGGTATTATTGCAGATATGTGAAGGAAAAAGGAGAGGATTTGGATATTGGCTTGGATATTAGTTATGTGGGACGTACAGTGGGAGATAGCAGGACCTGAAATGGCCTATTAGAAAAGGAATAAACTATATAATTTTACTAGCAAAGCCTAAAAAATATATAGAGTATAACCAGAAAAACAGGCTAAGCATATTGGCAACTATATCAATAGAGACTGTACAAGTTTCAAATAGTGGAGGAAAAAAGACCTCGAATATCTTGTTACAACAAGCCCCAACTTCATGAGACTGAATATATTTTATATAGAAGAGCTTCTCCAGTCAAAAAAAACTTCACTTTAATTATATCACTCTATTGCAAAAATGTGTATTTAAGCACAGTTCTCATAAACACAATCCCATTTCATTCCCAACTCACAACAGTTAAAAAAAAACAGATTCCAGCTGTATTCTTTATCTCGCATTCCCAACATATCCGAACAGTGTCCCCCCCAGCATCGCCAGCAGGAGGGATACCCAGTCCCTCCTACTGGAACCCCCCCCCCCTCACCTCCAAAAGATCAACGGCAGGAGGGATGCTCAGTCCCTCCAGCCGGAAACCTAATATTCCAGTTGGCCCAGGTGCCTAAGGCCTCTCCTAAGGGAGGGGCCTTAAGCGCCTGGGCCAATCAGGGCCTAAGGCCCCTCCCCAATGCATCCCATTTGTGAGAAGGCGGGCTAGCCAGCTGGAGGCATGAAGGATGCTTCCAGCCAGCTAACATTTTAAGGTAGGGGTTTTTCAGGGGGCTGAAGGGGGCCGGGGGGGTGGAGGAGGGGGTTCCGATGGGGGGGATGTCTGCAATGGTCGGGAGGTGGCGGGGTTCCAGCAGGAGAGACTGGGCATCCCTCCTGCCGTCTATCTTTGGGGGAGGGGGGGGTTACAACAGTTGCCAGCAATGTTCGGGGGGGGGGGGGGGGGGTTCCGGCAGGAGGGACTGGGCATCCCTCCTGCTGACAATCTTCTGGGGAAATGGGCGGTCGCTAAACTTATCATGGCAGGGAGATCCCTTGCCCCGATAAGCTCAGCGTCTGCATTGTAGGCATCTATCGCGGGCCTAAGGAGGCACATAGGGCTGCCTAGTCCCACTTAAGGCTACTTCCAGGCCAAGGCACGCCCACACCTAGCCTTAGGCGAGCTTAGGCAGGCTTACGTGCCTCCCTAGGCTCCTGGAGGTGCCTACAATGTAGGCGGCTTGCATTGGGAGGATTTTTATTTTTTTAAATGTACGTCCTGATTGGCTGGTTAGGCAGCAGTTGACCACCTACAATCGGGATGCTGTTTTTAGAATTTGGTCCTAAATGTCAAGCAATGCCAATGTAATAATTAGAGTAGATGCAGCAGTTCTCCCCCCCCCCAGACACGCCCCCTTAGAGAAAAAATGAAAAATATTTTTTAAGCACATGGGTAGCATGCACATTTGAATCTTAACCACAGGATGCCTCAGTGCCCCCGCCAAAGCCCTTTTAAGCTGTGGTAAGCATGTGTTAATGCTTACCACAGCTTAGTAAAAGGATCTCTAAGCTTGTACCTTAGGCCATAAGGAGTATCAGTTGGATTTGAATCCTGATTTATATGGTTCATAGCCTGATCCTTTAATCATTAGACTACTTTAACACTCCAAAATATGCTAGAGAAGCCATCCAGAGCTGGCTTTTTTCATGCATAGTGGTTTGGAATTTGTCTAATATGTAAATATCAGGAGGTGGCTACTATAAGGATGTGTAGGGTTCAACACTTTAAGAGGATTTGTGCTCTTATGGATGATTATTGTAGTTTACATACTGTATGATTTTTTTTTTTTTTTTCTTTTTAGTCTTGAGCTCCTAATTCATCAATTATTGTACTTTTCTTGGTGGGTGGTGAGGGTTACTTCCATATTGTTTAAAACTTATAAAGATATTTCAACAACAGATGGTAGAGCCCTTAACACAGGGGTCTCCAAAGTCCCTCCTTGAGGGCCGAATCCAGTCAGGTTTTCGGGATTTCCCCAATGAATATGCATGAGATCTATGTGCATGTACTGCTTTCAATGCTAACATAGGCCAGTTCCTTACTAAGAAACTCCTCTAATCACAGTCTGGTATACAACAATCATTGATGCATTGGATACTTATGCAAACCCTTTAGCTCCTTAATATGGGTGCTGCTTTAGAAAGATAGGGTGTCTAGTATTTGGATGGATTTAGGGAAATCATAGAAAATATAGTTTTAGATGATACATAACTGGGCTTTTTGAAAATATGATGGTCATAGATGCAGTTGTAATCAAAATGTCTTTGGTTTGTTGTAGGAGTTGGGAAAAGCAATGGAAGTGATCTAAAATTACAAATAATAATGAAAAAGGAAATAGTGTTCCAATGCGTTTGTGCATCTCATGAAAACTGCAAGGTAACAGGTCTCTTCCCTCTACCGGATATGACTCTCAGAATGATGCATTCAGTGTCTCCTGTTTGGGGGAAGCAAAGGAGTGAGACTCTTGCAAAATAAATTACCCCAGTGGTAAAACATGTGACCATCTTAATAACTTCCTTCTCTAAATCAAGACTGTAAACACTTTATACAGTAATCCTTCCTGTTTTATTCTTAATGGTAAAAAAAACCCCTCAAACAAACCAGACAAAGCTCATAAGATCTCTTAGGCTTCTGCGGCTGGCGTCATGATTGTTGCTATTTTCTGGGTCTCGCTGCATCTGGGTAGGTAGAACCAACGTTTCAGCCATCATGCTGTGGCTTTCTTCATAAGAAACTGTACCACGAGAAAGTTTAGATTAAAATGCGCTGCTGATGACGTTGAGTACCTGGATTGGAAGGAGGTAAAAGATATGAAAGTTGCCATGATGCATCCAGTTAACTGGTTCAGGGCTGAATATCAACACTTCAAACCAGTTAAATGCTGACTCGGTCCCTAGACCTCCCGTTGAATAACCACTTTATGCAAATAACCACTTTATGAATATCCATGGATAGTCCCACACAGGTGATTTAACTGCAGGAGTCTCTCCTGCCCAATTAAATGGCTTTGAATCCTGAGGGATTATTTTCACTTGAGACAATGCCCTTATGATTAAATGAAACATTATTAAGAGGAAAAAGATATGAAACCTTAGAAATTGCAATTGAATCGGAATCTCCAGAACATCTTCAAAATAATTTTTTGGGGATTCACCGAGGGCGAATCAAAAATTAAAGGCAATTGTTAAATTATGCGATACCAAAACTGAGCTAGTGAAATTCAACATATGTACTCATACATTGCCTGTTGGATAGTTCATCCATGCATACTGCTGCGCGCAGCCTTTAGTAGGGTTACCATATGGCTCTAGAAAAAGAAGGATGGATTGAGAGATCTGGATTTTAATTCCATTGCTTTCAGTGGAAGTAAAACCCAGATGCCTCAATCCATTCTCCTTTTTCTGGAGCTGTATGGTAACCCTAGTCTTTAGTCATGTGGCAGCCATGATGTCAGAAACATGGATGCTCCATTGCAAGATTGTACCATCAAAGAACAACATACAGTAGTGCGCTTTCTTTGGGCAGAAGAAGTGAAACCTGTGGAAATTCACCATCAGATATTGACTCCGTATGGGCATAGCACCATGAATCAACAAAAGGTTTATGAGTGGGAGTGGGTAAAAAGGTTTAAAGCGGGAAGAACAGGTTTAACCGACAAAAGGTCATTCTCATTGCCCATCAACACTGCGCACACAAGAACACATTGACAGGGCAGATGCCTTGATTAGAGAAGACCAATGGATAATGGTGTTTTAATTGGATGCAAATATGGATATCAGCTCTGGATCTGCATTTGCCATAATGTATGATGACTTGAGATACAGGAAAGTCTGTGCACGATGGATTCCCAAACAGCTTACTGATCTGCACAAGCAACAGCGTGTGGAGGTTGCAATTCAGTTCCTTAGATGGTATTGAAGAAGATTAGAGTATTCTGGAGAGAATTGTCACCGGTGATGAGGCATGGATGCATCTCTGTGACCTGGAGAGCAAAAGACAAAGCATGATGAAGTAAACAGGAAGTGGTGCTCATCTGGCTTTGGGAGCAGCCGAAAAGCTTCTCTGCAGGAATGCAGAAGCTAGTTGAATGATACAACAAATGCATGGGGACTATGTGGAAAAGTGATATGTTCTATTGCTCACAGTTACTTCTATTAAAGCTGTTAAATGTATTTTGCCTTTACTTTTTGATTTACCTTCATATTTGTTGTGATTTTTATCATTTCTGCTGTAACACCTAGATTTGGAGAGAGTGCAGAATTTTTTTTTAAATAAATTGATACAACTTGGGAAGCAGTTAGGATCCCCCAGTGTTTCAGAGACCAGAGAGGTTTCCTCTATTACATCAACTGTTTACATTCCTGTACCTAAAATACTCCTTTCCTAAAACAATTTGTTTGCCTAACTTGCAACCTTCTTGACCCCTGTTCTGTAATAGCAGCTATGTCTAAGACACTTTATTGAGAGTCTTTTGTCATTTGTGCAGCTCTTTTTTGATGCTGGAAACAATACTGCCATCATAACCTTAGAAGGTTGTCCAGTGATCTGTGGTGACATTAAAGTAAGATTTGAATCTAGTACGGTAAGTAGACTCCAGACTTAAATGTTTTGCAACTTTCTTTGATCAGCTGTAACTCTCTTTTTTCCCCCACTTGTGGTCATTATGTTATTCCCTCAAGAGGCTATTTATTGTTAGATCCGGTCCAAAAACAAAACCAGCAGACCAGCATAAACATATAATTTAAAAAATTATTTATAAATTTTTATGCTGGTCTGATGGTTTTATTTATGGACTGGATCTTACAGATTTTGCAGATCGTTTGCCTATCTGGGGTTTTTTGTATTTATTGTTTAAAAGTGTGCTGCTGATGTCACCTGTCTGCTTTGGACATCTCCCGTATTACCTCCAAGTTCACCCAGTAGATAGGTGTTTGGGACAGTATCTTAATGAGTATCTTGTCACTGAGTTTTTATTCTTCCTTTGAGAGTGTGGTGCAAAGCTGTCTTCTCTGGATAAACTGCCTGTATACGTAAAAAGAAAAAAAAGATTTATGAGGATCAACAAACTTGCAGCCTTATTCACTTTGCCGTTCTTGTCTTCACTTTAATATTTACACAACACGTAGGGAAAAGATCTCATTGTTACCAATGGTGAGCTTTTCCCAATTCAGTATAATCTCCAGTGCAGTTCCGATTCACCTTAATGTAATTTTACTAAAAGAGCAAATAGGCAATTGTGTGTGTGTGTGTGTGTGTGTGGGGGGGTGCTTCCAAGTTCTCTTCAGCTCTCTTGTTACTCTCCTGCCCTCCCTGATCAACGTGTGTGTATTCTCTAGAAATCTAAGCCTTAGATTTACAGTATACAGTGCTCCCCTGCGAATTCACGGTCCCGGTCATTTGCAGTATTTTCCGACTACGAATGATCGGGCAGGAGAGGGCAGCTGGAGAGACAGGAGAGGGCAGCCGGAGCACCGGCAAGTGAAGGAAATCACTCGCGGTATGCTCCGACCGCCTCTTCCTGTACTGAAGCTGGGCCTCACCAATCAGGAGCTGCTTTGACACACAGCTCCTGATTGGTGAGGCCCGAATTTAGTACAGGAAGAGGCGGTCGGAGCATACCGCAAGTGATTTTCTTCACTTGCCGGCGCTCCAGCTGCCCTCTCCTGCCTCTCCGGCTGCCCTCTCCTGTTTCTCCTGTTCCTGGAATGGAACCCCCGTGAATATCGGGGGAGTACTGTATAGTGTATCATCTCCTGAAGTAGGGGCTCAACTCGGTTTACATAAGACTTCAATAAACATGGAAATCAGTTTAACTAACATGTGAATTACTAAACAAAGACAATTAACACTCCTTAGTACCATTTCCCAAAAACTGTTGAAATAGGTTTCAGGTTTATTAAAAAATTGATATACCACCTTATCAAATATCATCAAAAATCTGGAGAGAGAAAAGAGTTCTAATAATACTAGGAGGGAGATAAAATAGTAAAGTCTGACCACCCCTTGAGCAGGAAAAGCTGATATATATATTTTTTAATATTCCTGCTTCCGCTTCGTGTCTGAATATGTGCTTCTCTCCACTTCTGCTTGATCCTTCCCTCATCAATTTCTTCTTAGTTCTCTGAGCTTCTGGCACAATCAGAACTATCCCCCACTAAGACTGCAGTCTTATTTTATGGCTGACGCCATTTTTTCAGTTGTGCTGAAGGTGAGTTATTCTCAGGTACAGTGGTTATTTCCCTGTTTACAGCGGGCTTACAGTGTAAGTTTGTGCATGTGGCAATGGTCACAAGGAGCCACAGTGGAATTTGAGCTGGGCTTCTTAGGTTTCTCAGCCCTCTGCTCTAACTGTTAAGCTATTCCTACATGCCGTGGGCATCTCCTTTTACGCACTCCAGTGCTGCGCAGGGAGAGCCTATTCTATAATGGTATCTGGGCACACAGATCCAGTTTTATAATACTAGCATAACCCAGCATTGGAACATCTAATGCCTGAAGTTGCACCAGTGTAGACCTCACAGGACTGCAAGTGCCTAAATGCAGCAAGGGCGCACGTAATTTACTGTATTCTGTAAATTGTGCACATAAAAGGAAGCTCCACCCATGCTCCTCCTAAGTTCCATCAACTCTCTTGCATTTACACACTATGCCACTTGCATCACATACCTGGTCAGTCAAGTTTTCAGGATACCCATAATGAATATCCATGAGATGGATGTGCATGTAATTTTATCTCATGCATATTCATTGTGGAAATCCTGAAAACCTGACTGGTAGGTGTGTCCTGAGGACTGGATTGAGAATTTCTGCTGTGGTTTAGACCAGTGTTTCTCAACTCGGTCCTAGAGTATCCCCTTGCTGGTCAGGTTTTCAGGATATCCACAATGAATATGCATGAAAGACATTTGCATATAATGGAGGCAATGTATGCAAATTGAGTTTATACATATTCATTATGGATGTCCTGAAAACCTGACTGGCAAGAGATACCCCAGGACCGAGTTGAGAAACTCTGGTTTAGACAATAGTTATATCAAAACAACACTTCCAGCATTTGATTAATTGGTGCAAACTCTGTGGGTGAATGTACCTGTATAGTCTGCATCAGTGTTGGCAGTTTTAATTATTGCTCCTAGAGTTAATAACTGATTTCTTCTCATGTGTAACTTCTTTGGGTAGATAACCAAACTGTATATACAGTAAAGTCAAACCTCGGTTTGTGAGTAACGCGGTTTACGAGTTTTTTGCAAGACGAGCAAAACACTGTCGCAAATCGTGCCTTGCAAACTGAGCGTTGACTTGATCTGCAAGCCCCAACCCTTAAAAAGCGGCATCGCCTTCCCCCCGCTAACCGGCTTCGCCTGCCTGCCCAAACCCTTACCGCGATCGAGCACTGGCACGCAGCATCAACTCACAGGACGTGCCGGTGCCCAAAGAGCCTGCTGCTTGCCCGCTGATTCTGCTGGGCCTTGAGCATCTGTGCATGCTCAAGGCCTTCTGGCTCCCGCTCTCTCCAAGATTCTAATGAGATTCTCGGAGACACCGTATATCCTATTAAACCAGCATGGACTTCCCCATTTTTTTAAGCCAACCTGTCAATCCTGTTTCCAGGTCCTCATTGCTAAGGTTAATATTTATTTATCAGGATTTATTAACTGTCAGCCATGGTCATCTTTTTTTTTTTTTAATCTTTATTGGTTTTTAATCTAAAACAGTGTCATACAAATGAAATAACAGAAGGTATTACATACATTATACTAATATCTGTACAGGTAACATATATAGCATTCAAGATTTTCAGTTTTCCTACATATAATAGTAACATAATATAACATAATATATAGTATAAATGAAGAATAAAGTTACCCAAATGTCATCATCAATATTTATTCCCCTCCCTCCCACCCACCCTCACCCCCATCCCCCATGGATGTATAAAGGTACATGAGCAAAAGGAAAGATAAGATAAGTACATTATTATAATTTCACAAATTTAGTCAATAGGCTCCAAACTTTATTAAATACACCACTAAGTCCCCTATACTCTGCATTAATTCTTTCATATCTGTACGTAGTGCATACGTTCACCCATCAAAAAGTGTAACTTATTCTATCATGGTTCTTCCAGTTACTCGTGTTCAATTGCATGGCTACACCTGTCATGATCATAAACAGATGACTCTTATGTTTATCTAGAGTGGGTTTCACATGTAAAATTGTTCCACAAATTATAGCCTCATATGATAGTAGAACACTTGAATCCAAAACTAGATTTATTTGTCCCCAGATTGACTTCCAAAATATAAATATAAACGGACAAAAATATAGCAGATGATCCAAAGTCCGTATATCAATATGACAATGCCAGCATCTATTAGACTTAGAACTATCTATTTTATTTAACGAACTGGGGTCCAGAAAATCCTATGTAATAAAAATATCCATGTTTGTCTCATAGATGCTGACGCTGTACATTTCAATCTCCAAGTCCAAATTTGTGGCCAACGAGACACAGAAATATACTGTTTTATCTCGATGCTCCAGATGTCTCTAAGGCTATTTTTTGTCTTTTTATTCAAAAATCCAGAAATCAATTTGTACCACTGGGTAGCCTAATGTCCTACTAGTTCAGTTTGGTAGCAAAGGATTTGCAGGCTAAAATAAGTTTTTAAATTTTTCCATTCAGGGAACCCACTCTGAATAGCTTGCTTCAACTGAAATGTTGTTGAGATTTTAAAATTCCAAATGACTGTTACAGTTGTGAAAAATCAAGCAGGTTTCCATTAGACATAACATCATCTAATGTCCGAATACTTGCCTGCAACCAATTCTTCCAAGCGATCCCAGCACCGCCTATTTGAATCTTGGAGTTTAACCATAAGGACTGCAAAGTAGACTTCATTACGGGAACATCTGTTAATTTATCAATAATATTGATTACCTTGGTCCTCATGGAAGCCCTGTGTAGCTATACTGCTGATAACGAAGTTAGTTTCCTTGAAAATTATTTTTAGCAGAAACTGAAGTATCTTTTTTGTTATGTTTGCATTTAGGGACTTCCGAAAGGTTATGACAATTGTCCATTCTACTTCTGGTTCAACACATCTTTCATTGAGGATAACAGGTACAGCTACTGCCATTGTGCAGAGGCAGGGTGATGTATGAAACAATTTCCTTTTCTTTGTAAGCACATTTGCGATTAGATGTTGTATATATGACGTCTAAGTGTGAAGAACATTTTGAGAAAAACAGGCTTCTGTGGCCAAGAGGCCACCTTCATTGACTGCTTTCACTGTATGTTTTAAAGCTTTTACAATATATTTTCATAAGTCTCCTTTTGGTTAGTGATACTGCCAGACAAAACGACTGTGTAGTATTAAGTTTTTGCATGCCCTGGTTAACAGAGCTTCATGCATCTCTGCTGAGGCGGTGGATGGTAGAGGAAGGGAAAGAGTAATGGCAGCTTTGGAATGAGAGAACGTCAAGAGGGAGAGTGGAATTGCAGCACGTACAAGTTTGGTATGTTTATGGTGCTTGAGGATTACTGAAGATGGTAAATAGATCTTCCAGGGGTTATGGTTGCCTGGCAGTGTTACTTGAAAGCTTGTCAGTGCTCTGCTGACAGCCTTTCTTTAGTTGTAACTGTTGATGTGAAAACAGGCCTATGTTTCCATCTGTCAGATTCCCATTGTCAAAGCATGGAGTTTGCCAAAGGAATTCTCCAGCACTTTCTAGAATTCTAGGGGATGGATTGTTTCAGTTCTAAACTGTTAAACTCTTGAGCTTCCTGTGACCAGAGGCTGGAACTGGCTTTGTATCGGTTTCTCTAATGCTTGAGCGGACTACATCACGTGTACGCTTCTTATAGGGAATCGGGATTGTCAGATGGACAGTTCTTCTGTTCCTTTGACCTTTTAGTTTTGCAGCTCATTTACAAGTTCTGAAGGAGAGCAGCTTAAGTCCCAAGAAACCTGTCTCCAAATTCTAGAGGAAACGTTCAGTTCCTTTTACAAAGCTGCCTTTGGCCAGCTCGGCAGCGCACCTTTGTGAAAGGACCCATTAGATCAGTAGTTACAGGAAGAATTCAGATGAAGTTATTGATATTCAAGAAGCTGCCACCAGTCACTGAATATTTTTTCCCCACATTCTACAAATAGTGGAAGTTATTTAGTAGCCTTTATAGGCATAACAATTGTACTTTTGTTAGGGGGAGAGTGTGGCGCAGTGGTTAAAGCTGCAGCCTCAGTACCCTGAGGTTGTGGTTCAAACCCACCATGCTCCTTATGACCCTGGGCAAGTCACTTAATCCCTCCACTGCACCAGGCATGTACATTAGATAGATTGTGAGCCCACTAAGACAGACAGGGAAAAATGCTTGAGTACCTGAATAAATTCATGTAAACCGTTCTGAGCTCCCCCTGGGAGAACGGTATAGAAAATTGAATAAATAAATATTTACTGAAGTCTGCAAACAGGAAAAAGGGTTATAATTGCAACTATAATACCTCTAGCTTAGACACTTGCAAGCCAGCAATGATTCAATTTTGCTGCTGGTTTGGATGTACTTGTTGTGGAATGGGGTTTTCAGATCAAAATAAAATTTGAGGCTTTGTCTGCCTGCATTTGTTGGATTGACTCATTTAACCCTGAGACAATTGGACTTAGATTTTAATGCTTAAATTTTATCAGGGTTCAGAGGGATGGGACATGAAGATTTCTTGTGATCTCCGTGGCTTTCCCATCTAGTCTGCAACTCTGAGTCTTTCATTCCATATCTGGTAGCCTCTGCTTGGCCATATCCTGTACAGTATAATGTCAACTAAATATTTTCCGTAATTGTTAATCAGACTTTCGACTGTTTAGCTCCATCCCATTTGAGGGACAAGTCACAATGGCCAAATAGACATGGAAATTATTTTATTTTTTTTTTTAATTTCCTAGAGATTGAAAGGTCAATTATATTTTTATTGCAGGCTTTATCTCTCTAGAACTGAACTGGATAATCCTCACAAGGCAAAAACATGGAAATTCTTCAAAGAAGACTTTGCAGTGGAGCTGATCTTTGTGGCTGCATGAAGGGTCTTAGAAATCCTACCGTTAATGACAAAGTCCTCGTCTAGCTCAGTGTTGGCTGGCTTGAGAAACTGTATAAAACCAGTCATCGCCATTGCTGAGCACTTAAGAAAAATCTGTGTAATCTTCCATTCCAACTATGTATGAGCACTTTGTCCAGTCCTAGTTCTTAGGAAATAAGCAGTGAACCCGCCAACCAGTATTCAACGTACCACTTATCATGTTCAAGTGGTTTACACAGAGCATGTTATCAGCAGGAAACTGAGTTGCTCGCAAAGCATACAAGGCGCACTAAGACTGGGGTGAGTGTGGCACAGTGGTTAAAGTTACAGCTTCATTGCCCTGAGGTTGTGGGTTCAAACCCACGCTGCTCCTTGTGACCCTGGGCAAGTCACTTAATCCCCCCATTGCCCCAGGTACATTAGTCCACCAGGACAGAAAGGGAACATGCTTGAGTACCTGTAAACTGTTCTGAGCTCCCCTGGATGAATAGTATAGAAAATTGTTATTTAAATCTATATTGATATTTAAAGCATATAAAAAGTGCAACAGTTATACATTTAAAAATATGAAATCACAGCATTTACATATTTGCAAATAACTGAAACAAGATACCCTCCCTCCCTACCTTGATGTGTGTGAAAACCGAATTAATTCAGGGAACTAAGGAATTAATCATTCCATTACTTAACAAATAACTCCAATGGACTCCAAATATCTTTAAAAATCTTACTATTCCCAGATTGTTCCGATATCATCCTTTCATATCTATAGTATAGACACATGTTTCCCACCAAAAAGAAAAATTCAACCTATCCCAGTTTTTCCAATTCCTAGTAATTAATTGTATGGTCAACCCCCGTCATAATAATAAGAGGTCTATTTTTATATTTTCAATTGAACTATTAAGTTTTAACAATGTCCCAAATAAAATCACGTCATATGACAATGGAATAGAGACATCTATAACCAGGTTGATGTTGCCCCAAATTGACTTCCAGAAATTGAGTATCAACGGGGAATAAAATAAAAGATGATCCAATGTCCCTACTTCAAGTTGACAGTGCCAGCATCTATTAGAGTTTGAGTTATACAATTTTTGTAAACGAACATGGGTCCAAAATATTCTATATAACAAAAAAAAAACCCCCTAAGGGCTCCTTTTACAAAGTCGTGTTTAGCACGTGCGACTTTTAATCCCGCGCTAGCTCTCGCGCTGGCCAAAAATCTACCGCCTGCTCAAGCGGAGGCGGTAGCGGCTAGCGTGGCCGACGGTTTAGCGTGCGCTATTACGTGTGCTAAATCGCTAGCGCGCCTTTGTAAAAGGAGCCCTAAATGTAATGATGCAGTGGGATCCCCCATCTCCCTACCCTAGGGTAAACTAATGGCAATATTTACTAAAAGGTGTCATTGTGCACTATCACGCATTAGAGTGCATTATTTACCACAGGTACCATTTTATGCATTGGGTCCTATTCACTAAAGATGTTCATGGCCAGTCACAAATTCAGTTAATTTTGGAATAATCAGAATTTTTCATGAGTGGCGGGTGGATTTTTTTGAGGTTCATTCCAGGCATTATGGATATTTTATGTATGACTTGTATCCAGATTAGAACATTTTCTGTCTGCAAATTAAGGGGTCCTTTTATCAAGCTGCGGTAGGGGTTTAACACCCCTAATACCGCGCATTAAACCGCCTGCCGCACTAGCCGCTAACGCCTGCATTGAGCAGGCGTTAGTTTTTTAGCCGGCCTCGGGGGGGGTTAGCGCGTGATGAAATGTCCGACGCGCTAACCCCGCTAGCGTGGCTTGATAAAAGGACCCCTAAATCTTATTGAGGCCTGAGTTTATGCATATATGATTGAGTTTGTGTGTACTAAAATATTTAAGGTGCCTAAATGAATTGAAAGCATACTAATGCACATCCCTACTGTTCACTAATTATGTGTGTTAGCATGTGCAAACATGGTAGTTGCACTGTACTAAATCTAGACCTAAGTAATTTACATATATACAAATTTTTCTTGTAATATATTTTTCCCTCACCAATGTGTTTTGGCTTTGAGGCAGATTTCAGAATTAGCACATAGTCTAATGTAGACAGCCTATGTATTTTCTGGTACCCACTCCTTTTATCGCTTCCCTTTTGGAATACTCTACAAATAGTTGAACAGGCCATCGGAAGATGTACAGGCATGCCGGACCACGCATGACCACCCAATGTTGCTTTCAGCCTGTTTTGTTTTTAATTTTTTGGTGACAAATTATCCCATCCTGAAATTACAGCTATATATTTTGTAACAAATAAATCAGTTTTGAAGCATTCTGTGTACTTTTTTTGGGGGGGGAAGTGTAAATAGTAGGAATTTGGGGGAATAAACATCTCCATAATTGTGTTTGGTTATAGTTTGGGATTTGGGGTTGTTGTTTTTTTTATTATTTTTTAACAGATAGTCTGCATCTAGTTGACTGGAGATATTCCTGGATATTCAAACCCGGGCCTTGTCCTGGCTTCGACTTTGAATATCCAATTACTTTTGAGCTGGCTACCACATAGCCACTTAAGTCAATATTTACTTAATGTAATCTAAATTTATGAGTCTCTTTATGCCTAATTAGGTTCAAGGCGATGTACAATTCAAGTGAAAAACATGCATAGTAGGGTAGAGTAAGAAGACAGCATGCTAGGAGGTGGAGATGGAGACAAACTGTGTCATGTAATTCTCTCTAGAGCCTAGCCTTAAACAGGCTGTTCCAACTAGATGGAACATCATCTATAAAATGCTAGTATTCATGTGTACAAACTTAGAAGATCTTAGACAACTGAATTCAGTGATTAAAAAAAATCTGCAGCCACTGCTTTTGGATTTAAATGAACTATTATTAAACAACATCATTTGTGTCTTGTCTGCTGATCAGATTCCTAGCACCTGCAACTTCCTTCCATCACGTGCACAGTTGCTCAAGCATCTGACTGTTACTACAACTGATTCATCCATCGAGGCTGGCATCAAGGAGCATGGCCAAGATTTAATAGGCACTTACTTTCCTGTTTATCTGCTACCCTGTGTTGGTTCTTTTTTACATCCATGTCTGAAAGACAATCCAATTATCTTCCCAGATGAGGCAAAAACAAAGGAAGTTGTAGCAAAACCAGATTGAAATGGAAGGTTCTATTTGTGATTTTCAAACAACTGTGCAAATGATGAGAGAGTCCTTGGGACAGGGACAAACTTTGTGCCATTCTCTAGCTTGCATCTGCCTGAACAGTTCTTTAGGCCTCGCTGTAGGGTTACCAGATTTTTCCATGGAGAAACTTGGACACATAGCCCTACCCTGTTCTGCCCCCAACCCCATCCCATCCTCAGCTGGAGGGCCTTCAAGCATGCGCGGATGCATGTGACATCATCTGTGCATGATCAGAGGACCTCCAGACATGGCCAGGAGGTTGGAAAAGAAAGCTGAGGCTTTGTGGGGGCAAGGTAGGAGGCAGAACAGGGTAGGGCCATGTGTCCGGGAGGTTTTGGAAAGTCTCTCCGGGCACCCAGACAGTCCTCTAAAAAGAGGACATGTCCAGGTTTTCCCAAACATCTAGTAACCCTCTCTCTAGTACAAGAAAGGTAAATTTATGATTAATGTTTCCCACAGTACACTGTGTACAGAAACAGCTGCCAGCAGCACTTTAAATGCTATTTTGGCTCTTGTGCCCCAATTGCCCAGACACTAATTTCCCCAGGGCAGGAGCCCAACTCAGACGGGATCTCAAAGTCCCTCATTGAGGGCCGCAATCCAGTCGGGTTTTCTGGATTTCCCCAATGAATATGCATGGAAAGCAGAGCATGCACATAGATCTCATGGATATTCATTGGGGAAATCCGGAAAACCTGACTGGATTGCAGCCCTCAAGGAAGGACTTTGAGACCCCTGGACTAGAGCAAATGCTTCACTGGAGCTGATTCTGATCTCCAGCCTGGGATCTTGTCCTGGCCCAGAGACAATTATACTCCTCTAGTTGCTGTAGTCTCAGATCTCATAGAGGTAGCAACAGTATGCCCAGGGTTACTGGTCTCTCAAGTCTGTAATCACAACCTGGCCCCCTCCAGCAGAATTGGCCATTGGGCTGTGAAATTACCACTGAAGGGCAAAGGTTAGTGACAGGTCTGGGAAACGAGTTTGTGGTGACAGTGGCTGTGTATTGATCACACCTTTCCCTATTCCCAGCCTATGCTGACACGATGGCACAGACAGCTGCAATGGCTCAAGCTTTTTCCTCTGCTACATGGGCCTAACTGAAGCACCTGCAGGGTGTCATAGTCCCACACAACTCAAAAGCTTCCAGTTGGGCTTTGACGGCAGACAGAAGCCACAGCTTGAAGTACTAGTTCAGCTTTGCTGCAGGTTGAGCACAGGCAGATCAGTGGAGGGATGGAGAACTGGCATACAAAAGGAAGGTACAAAGCAATTTAAGTTTAACCAGAAGTCAGTCTTCCTTACTGTAACAAATTTCAGTATAGGATAGACAGTTGTCACTTGTGATGTGAACTTGCTAATTACTATACTTGTATATAGTAATCAAGTCAAGAAGTGAGCTACCTATGCGTCTGTCCACAGGTCTAGCACTTCCGATCCCTACCTACCTATCCACACTCCCAGGTCAGCCTTTCCCATGCAGCCAATGTCAACTATACCTCTTCTGGTGCTACAAAGGTGTAGTGTTCTAGTGCAGGGCCTTCCTGTACAGGTGTGTATTCAAGAACACTGCTGTGTCTTGTCCTTCCCCCCCACCCTCCCCAGGAAATACATCATGAGAGTCCAATGTCTTCTCTCCCTCTCCCTTAATCCAGTGTTCTTCAACCTTTTTACACCTATGGACCGGTGGGAAAAAAACAATTATTTTGTGGACCGGCAAACTACTAGGACTGAAATTTAAAAACCCCATTTCCACCCCGCCTCCGTGAGCTCAGTCCTCACAAACCATCTGATCCCATCCGCACAAGCCTCAGTTATGATTTTATATTGAATGTATTTTATTAAAGTACTAGCTGATGCCCCGGCGTTGCACGGGTATTTAATTATAGCAATAACACTGTAAATGGATTCAAATAAAGATACTTTATAGTGGTGAATGAAATTATTTTTTTACAGCTTAATAAAAAGTACAATATTCAAATTATAATGTGAAATATTTGACAAAATGAATACAATACAACTAATGCAAAACGTGATTATAAACAACATTTTTAGTTTCACCTCCAGGAGCAAGAACATATAAATTGTTGGGTGAACCCACCCTTGAGTAAGCAACATAGAGTTGTGGGCCGAGAGACCCCCAGAACATATCACCCCAGGTAGTGAGGGATCTGCATACCAAGTTTCGTTCAAATCGGTCAAGCCGTTTTTGAATTACTGTGAGAATGGCAGCTTTTTACATTTTTTCCATTGACATGAATGGGTGAAATATGATTTTCTGTTTGTAGCTCCGCCCATGTGTGCAGGTGGGCCGCGAGACCCCCAGAACATATCACCCCAGGTAGTGAGGGATCTGCATACCAAGTTTCGTTCAAATCGGTCAAGCCGTTTTTGCGTGATCGCGGCACATACACACACACATACATACCTCCGATTTTATATATATATAGATAAAAAGCAATATTCTGTACAATTGTCATTTTATAAGTACAAATAATACAGAGCAAGGATCAACAAAACCCCTGTCTCCCCTCCCTTTCACATATATCCCCTCTACTATCAAGAAAACTGAATAAACCAAATTATTACAGAATGCTACACAGAAATATCATGCTAACAGAATACCACAGTCACACATAGCAGGAATAGGATTAGGGGAGTGCAACTAGGGCAACTGCCCCCCTGGTCAGAGAGAGCCCTAAGCCACTGCCTGGACTTTGCAGTCCCCAGTTGTCTAACACCAGCTCTAGTAGGATATATATTTCAAATCTGATATATTCTAATCACAAAATAGAAATAAAATTATTTGTTTCTACCTTTTGTCGTCTCTGGTTTCTGCTTTCATCTTCTTTTCATTCTCTTCCTTCCAGTGTCTGCCCTGTCTCTTCAATCCAGCATCTGCCCCTTCCATCTACTGTCTGACCTCTCCCCCCCTTCCATATGGTATTTTGTCTTCTTTCTATGCCCCTCAACCCTTTCCATCCAGCCTACGCTCCCTCTCTCCTTTTTACATGATTCATTCCAGCTTCACTGCTTGTCATTTTTATCTCTCCTACACCAGATCTAGCATCTTTGTCCCTCTAAATTTCTCTGCTGACCCCCCCCCTTCCCCTCCTCTAATCTCCCTGCCAGCTGTTTCCTTCCTTTTTTTCTTCTCCCTTCCCTCCTCCCCCTGTCCAGCAGTAACTCTCTTCCCTTTCCTCCTCCCCTCTCAGCAGCATCTCTCCTTCTCCTTCCCTCCATGTCCAGTAGCAGCTGTCCCTTTTTTCCCTTGCCCAGCAGCTTCCCAGACTCCTTTCCCTCCTCCCTCCCTCCAGGTCCAGTAGCAGCTGTCCCTTTTTTTCCCTTGGCCAGCAGCTTTTCAGACCCCATTCCTTCCGCCCCTCCCATTAGCATCTCTCCTCCCTCCCTCCAGGTCCAATAGCAGCTGTCCCTTTTTTTCCCTTGCCCAGCAGCTTCCCAGACTCCTTTCCCTCCTCCCCTCCCAGCAGCATCTCTCTTCCTCCCTCCCTCCAGGTCCAGTAGCAGCTGTCCCTATTTTTCCCTTGCCCAACAGCTTCCCAGACTCCTTTCCCTCCTCCCCTCCCAGCAGCATCTCTCTTTCTCCCTCCCTCCCTCCAGGTCCAGTAGCAGCTGTCCCCTTTTTAAAAAAAAAATAAATTTTTTTTTACCATGCCCAGCAGCTTCCCAGCCTCTAACAGTGGCTTTCTCCCCTCCCAGCAGCTCTCCTTACCAGCGCAGCAATTCAGGAAGGCAGCCTCGGGTCCTTTGTTGGGTTGCGCCACCTCTGAGGAAAAAGGAAGTTGCATCTTCAGAGGCAGCCGCAACTCAGCAAAAGCCCCAAGGCTGCCTTCCTGAATCGCTGCGCTGGTAAGTAAGGAGAGCTGCTGGGAGGGGAGAAAGCACTTTGTCGGAGGCTCCCTATGATCTCTCTGGCCCTGCGCAGACTGGCAGGAAATTGCAGATGTCGATCTCGCCGGTCCTGTGTGGACTGGCAGGAATTTTCTGCGGACCGGCATCAGTCCGCGGACCAGCGGTTGAAGAACAGTGCCCTAATCGGTTCTTCTTCCTCCATATCCCAGAGATTTGTTTTCTTTTCTCCCCTACCGGAGATCTCTGTAAAGAAATGCAGCCTCAACTCAAGTTTGGAAAACTACAATACTTTATTTTTTATCATGCATAATAGACATCAATATGAAAACGGATTCACATTTACACCAAGGTACCATGGAATCATGTTATAGGAAACCAGCTGACTTAGAACTGGTGAGGACCAGGGGAATCACAATGGTGTCTCTGTACAATATAACTAATTTTCAACAGTTGTAATGATGTCATTCATAATGTATGATCCCTGTCTCAAGCTATTGGTTGGTCCATAACTGGCCATCCCAACCTAGGGTGCCCTAGCTCTAGTTTACTTCTCTTTTTTCTTTTTAATTGGTTTCCATTTGACCACTGAAATCTGAATTTCAAGTTTTTGAAGTATTAGTAACATTCAAGTACCAGCATCGGATGTTGCGGCTTGTTTCAAGTTTATTTAAAAATTTGATTTAATCACAAAATCCAAATCCAATGCGATTTACACATAGCTATAAAATCAGGGTAAAAAGAAAAAATCACATTATTGAGCTAGACAATTGGTACAATTTTAAACAAAACAATGCATGAGAAAAAGAGGGGAAAAAAAATAAAATAATAATAAAAGGATTAAATACAATTCATAACCAAATGAAAAAGGGATAGGTAGTGAAACAAGAGGTTGGGAAAGGTTTCCCGCTTAATTTTCGCTTACCAGCACTATTAGCCTGCTGTGAAGTATCCTGCTTGAATAGAATTTGAATGACTCAGTTAAAGGCGTCCTTAAAAAGCCAGCATTTCAGAAAACTTTTAAACTAACTAAGTAATTTTTCTTCTTTTATATTAATCGGAAGCAATTTCCAAATTTTAAGGAGCCGTAACAGAAAATATTGTATCCCTTTTTGAATAAATGAATTTTAATGAAGGGACTAGTTGCACTGATATTGCTGGTCCCTTAACATCCACTGTCCTGTTGAGGACCCAAGTGAAATATAAAAGTGATCTATGCAAATCTTTAAAAATACACAGATGAGGTAATTTTTGGAATTTTCCACCTGGAAACCATCATTTACACACACAAAATAGCAGTTACAAACCCTATGAAAAGTAGTCATTGTGCCCATGTATTTTAGAAAATGTATAAATATGCATAATACATGCATGTGTTAATACCTTTAGAGCAGATGTACATTTGTTCAAAAACATTTGTGCATTACCAGTGGCCACTGTACATTTTATAAAAGCTCATATCTACCTGCTGCAATTTTACTCTGCTTCCTGATTAGCATGGGAAGCAGAGTAAAATTACAGCAGAAAGATATGCAATAATTTTCCCAGAAAGTTAAGCAACTATGTTAATTACAGTGATTTATCCCTTGAAGAAGCTTCAGTGAAACAGGACCCTGTTGGGATTCAAGTACTGTAAATATAAGTGTTTCGCCTTAAGCAATTGGCAAGCCGTGTATTTACTTTGCAAAGCATGACATTAGATTATTAGTATAATTATCAATGGTGGCTTTTTTCAACCTATGTTTGACATCAACCCCCTGCTATCAAGCCATATATAGTAAGCGTACTGATGAGTGTGGGCTGTGGTGCAGGTGTCAGTTTTTTCCCCCACCATTATTTAATAAGGTACTTAGGGCTAGATTCACTAACCATGGGGTGGCCGGGCACCCGATTCACAATGCATCCGCATGCAAATTAGGCCAATCGGAGGCATGTCCCAGACTGACCACAAGGATCGCTGAAGAGCGATCCTGACGCACGCGCAGACCATCTTCTTTGCCTCACGATGGTCTGCGCATGCGATCTAGCCAGCAACAACCAGTACAATAGTGCAGCAACCTCGAGGATCATAGCCACATCCCCATTGCAATCTTCATTTTCTTTTTGAAACCCCAGAGTCACACACTCCATACATCCTTCTACACGCACTGTAACAACAATGCTCACCACTTGTCTCAAGAGCTGGAAACTTTTTTTTTAACATTTCACGAGCCCATGGTTTTAACCCACAGGTTTAAAGCGGGGCTGCACTGCAGGGAAGAGTGGCAGCGCAGGAGAGTCGCGGCGGCAAGAGCCTTACTAGTGGTATCCGGAAGATAACTTCTTTAAAAAGCCTGCAATGCTTGGATGAGAGCAAGGAGAAACTGCTTCTGAGGGGCAGGAGAGTCGGCACGGACATGACCGAATGGTCCCCAGCAGTCGCTTCTTTTTTGATCGGCCAGCCTAGTCGGTGTTTCTGATTTTTTTTTTTTTTTTTTTTAGTGAATCGCTGCTTTCCTACATTTGCATACGTGGATCAGGAGTAAGGTTAGTGAATCGGGTCGGGACACGATCAGTGTCCTTAGTTAATCTAGCCCTTAGTAGTTAAAAAGATAAACAGGATTACGGTGTGACATCTTATTCTTCACAGTTTGATATTTGGTTTGGAACAACAATTGTCTGTGGGGTTCCCAAGTTTTGCACTTAAGGGGCCTTAATAAAGTGGGCATCCTTTTCAACATTTCCATACATAACCCGTTATAAAATTATCTCCATTAAGCAAAAACGAATTGTGCATGAGCCATGTTCCTGTGCAAAAAGGCATTAACCTTTTCCTACCCGTAAGTACTTATTTCAGTTGCCATATGGCAACAAGCGATATGAAAGGGTTAAGCCACACCGTCTCTTTTTCTTTTTACATTCTTTATTTAAGCAAGCTACATGTTCAGACCACAATGCTACAACACTTATCTTGGAACCATACTATTTCAAATGTCTAAAACAATTTCCCATCTTACACACTTCACATAGTGTCTTTGATATAGTTAATCAGCACAATCACAATTTTACATCTTTTTTTTTTTTTTTTTTAACCCCATTAACAGTCCTGTCGAATGTTAACCAAGCCAGATTTTCCATGTCCATGGCATTCCCCTCAAAACTCTTTATTTGGCAGGTAGTAAAACTCCCCACCAGAAATGACATAAAGGGATTTACTGGTAAAAAAACAAATGCCCTGACGTACTTTTGTTATTCTTTTTCTCCAAATATGAGGGTGCAGCTTGAAAAGGGGCTTTTTCTCTTAAAAATTGCCTGCTCTAAGCCCTTTAAAGAGACGACATTCCTCTTGGTCCTCTCCAATTTCTGTTTGACATGCTCTCCAAAAGGGACACTATAGCAGTAATAGCCCACTTCTGTATAGAGCAGTGTCTCACAAACTTTACACGCCGTGGCACACTGAACTGGCGGCTAAAACTTGAGGGTGCACAAATGAAATTAAAGGGTTAAGTTCCAAAAATCAAAACGTTTAGCTCTTGAGGTGAATTTATTATTTAACACCAGAGAAAGCAGTACAATTGCTCCCAATCATTCCTCCAAAGCCCAGGTCCAAACAAGCAGCAGCTGCCATTTGTGTGACTTGGAGCAAGTGTAAAGGCCAGAGGTTTCCTGAAATATACCTATATACTACTGCAAAATTTGAAATAAATACATTTTTAAACCACACCCAGATTGTGCCCTCTTGAAATCTGTACATGTTGTAGGTATATCCATGATCACTACTTACACATGTAAACTAGCTGTTTACGTTTGAAAATAGTATATCTAACCCGGTGACCCGTCAAAAGCACGCTGGACATTGGCGCACTGACCACACTGTTGCTCTGACCGCTATCAGGCCTTCCCGTTTGCGCTGAAGAGGGTATGGGGAGGGACAATCCCCCACTACACTTACAGCTCCTCGCACTCCCGTTGAGAGGGGTCTGGGGGGAACCCACCCAGTACACTTAAAACTCGCGCTCTCCTGCCTAAGCCCGGCTCTTCCTCTCTGAGGGGGAGAATCGCCCCCACTACAATCGTGCTCTCGTTCAGGGGTATGCCAACGTAGTCTCAACTGTAAGATTGTCGCAAACCCCCTCCCCCACTACACTTACAATTGTGCCCTGAAAATCTCGCTCCCTTCATGCGCGCACTTGTCGGTGTGCACATTTGACAGAGAAGAATTGTCAGAGTGCAATTGTCCTGCGCGCTACTGACGGTGTACCATCTAACCCTTCTAAAACGACACTTTAATTTAGAATATTTGATGCAAATTACAGAGGAGGCTCAAGAGCAGTGAATGAGTGAGCAGCCTAGAGGAAATAAGCGGGAACAGCATTTTTCTCCTTTATACAGCATGTATTTACAAGAAGCATTTCACTCTTAACTACCGTACTTTGAGCCAGAGTGCCTGAGAAAATAAATCCCCAACTGCAAGCCACAACGGGAAATCTTTGGGCAGGGAGCAGGGACCAGAAGGCCCTCGGCAGTAGAGAATGACACGGGGACAAATTTTTCCCCATCCCTGCAAGTTGTGTTGCTGTCCTTGTCACATTCCTGTAAGCTCAGCCTTAACCACAACAACCTCGAACACATGATTTTAAAGTGTTTGACGTTTGTGCAGATGAGGACAGAGCTTGCAGGAATGGGGCAAGGGCAGGGATGGGAAAAAGAGTTCCTGGAGTGATGGGGAAAAATTTGTCCCCGCGTCATTCTCTACTCAGCAGTTCCATCCTAGTTTGTGATATACGAGACAAACATTTTGTACCATAACCTGTGTATTTTAATAAACAGAGCTGTAAAGTATATATAGTTCAGGAATGCATCTTTCATTATGCCAGATGGAGTATATTTATACTTCTGCCCTTTCAACTTTAAAATGCCCATAATTTTCCCCGCAACAGACCTTTCTTTCAGTTACATATTCCCCCCGTCAGTATTTCTCACATGGGAAAAAAAATCAGATGCACTGCCTACTCTTTAAAACACGTGATTATCATGTTGGATTCAAAATAAAAAAAAGCAATTAATATGTCTTAAATTGTTCAATTACAAATAAGCAATAAGAGAAGCCATGTGTTTCAGGAACATTATTGCACACTCTGGGTAGAGTTAGGCATTGTGAGATTAGAGGTGTGCGCCTCCAGTCACATGAAAAGGTCACCCTGGGTTGGAAAACTTTAAGGACCTGACCTGGATGTGGGAGGGCAGTGAGGGTTCCATGAAGATCTGAGGAATGAGGAAGGAGGTTATCCCTAGAAATAAGAGGTTGCATGACAAGGGATGCAAGGAATGCCCACAGAGCCCTGTAGTGAGGTAATCACTGTAGTTAAATATAGACTGTCATCTCAAGTACCCCACAATTCCAAATAAAGACATGAAATCAAGGGCCGAGCTACTGTCAGCCATATATTGACTGCAGCTTGGTTGGATCCCTATGGCGAAGTATGTAACACAACCCAGATTCTTATAATAGTATGAGAAGTGGGGGGCATCTGCTCAGAGACATCTTACAGAAAACCCTCTACCCAAATTTTTTGTATTTAACAAAAAATATAAATATATATAGAAATTGCTGGATCTTGCCCCAACAGGCTGTTGACTATATAGCAGATGGGTAACATAATACCCAAAGAACTGTACTTCTGATTGGTTACAGGGTTGCCAGAAGATATTTGGCCACAATGAACTTCAGATGCTGAACAATTTCAATACATGTCAAATTGTTTCATCATCAACTTCCTGCTGTATTCGTAAGCCACAAACAGAGCCCCATTGGCTGGGAATGCACGGATCATGGTGGGGGTGAGTCCAGAATATAAGGCTGATAGTCCTGCAATGGAGAACATGTGTTATAAAACAGATGCATGAGCATATCTCCAATTCTCCTACAGTTTTCAATATTAAAACCATGCTAACAAACTTACAGAATACAGAAGAATATCCAAAGGCACACTACTGTTCACCATGTGAAGGAATCTGATTTGAAAGGCTGTGACTCACTGGATGAGCTACTGCCTCTACACCCAGATTGAGATTGAGATTGAGAGATCCAATTCCAGTGCTGCTCCCTGTGACCCTGGCAAGTCACTTAATCCTCCAGTGCCCACCACTTTGAATGTTAGCATTAAGGGAAAGGTGGTATACAAACCCCCTTTCCCTTAATGCCTTTCGGTCCACTGAAGGACCACTCAATGCATTTTACAATCTGGTGGTATATATAATTTTAAGAAAATAAACATTATTCCCTCTCCTAATCCAACGTCACTGGCTCCCTATTCAGTTCAGGATCCAGTTTAAGATCTTGATTTTGACCCATATAATTCTCTGTACGAATATTCCTACTTACGATTTGTCTTCTCTACTTACACCATACCACCCTGTTTACTCTTTTCGATCTGCCTTTGAAAGCTGTTTATGCATTCCTTTCATGTACTGCTCTCAATTCACGTCTACACGCCACTGTTTTTTTGTTATCCATCTTCAAGGAATTCACAATTGCCTGAAATTTGCAGGGATCCCTCTTACTTAAGATTTAGGTCCACCCTAAAAACCTCTCTATTCCTGAAGGCTTTTGGAACCATGATTCCTTTAGGCCCTTCGCTTGGCAATGACCAAGCTGGCTTTTATTTTCTCTCTTCTCTCCTTTTTTTCTTTTAGTCTTAGTATTTTTATTAGAAGATTTGCAAAGAGAGAACATCCATATAAAACATACAACATATAATTAAGAACATAATAACAGTGTTATCTGTAGTTGCAAGTTAACATGACACTGAAGGAATCTAACTTAATATGCAGGCCAAAACATTCATGATGGATGAATTTGTATATAATTTGTTTTAAAGCAGACCATTTTAACATCGATCAATAAGTGATTTTTAAATTTCTTGGCTAGGTACTCTCATATCTATAGGTAAGACAAACCATATTCCACCATGACTTGAATGATAGATGGTGTTCCTTTCCTTGTTCTATTTTAGACTGTAAACTGTCTTGTATGTTCCTCCACTGAGGCAGTATATCGAGTACATTGTAAACAGTAAACAATAATTCTATATAGTGTGCCACAAATTAGGGATAAAAATGGAGGTAAACAGAGGTTAGGCATCTAAATGCATGTAAATGCTTTAGCAAGTAACAGCAAAAGGGGCATACATGTGGGTGGGGCATGGACAGGTCACATTTAGGTGCCAAACTTTAAAGTGTAAGTTGCATGCCTAGGTGCCAGCATTTACACCTGGTATAAGTGTTGGCGCCCAAATGCCAAATTAGACTCTATTCGTATAACAGAATCTGGCCACCCAGATGCCATTATATAATACCTCAGTGCACAGATTTTGGGCATCTAATTTTTAGCACCCTTTACAGAGTTGCTCTGAATGTGGATAACTTTATATTGGGGGGGGGGGGGAGAGAATGCCTAATTAAAAAAGGCAAGCAGGTGTCTACTTAGATTATAAAATAACACTAATTGAGGTGCAGATTTAGACACAGACAGACATACCCTTCTGCTTAAGCTAGTATTTTATAAGAGCACAAAGATGCATCTAAGTGAACAGCTTTGAATCCCACCCCATACATGCCTTCCAGCAAAGCAAACATCATCATATCAATGCACGTACTTTTACTTCACCTGAATTTTATAACAAGAAAGTTACAGGTGCATGCGACCACATACATCCAGAAATGACTTTCTAAAATTACACCCCCCAGTAGGTTTAATGTGATTGTTCAAATAAAGGTTCTGCTTGGCTTTAAACATTTTTCCTTTAAGGAAGTTATCTTTTTCCCTTGCAAGAGTGCAAATGGACTCAGATTTTCATGTTTAAATATAAAAGTACAATGTTGTTTGTTTACATCAAGGGTGCCCAACACGTCGATCGCATATATGTTCATGCTGTTATGCAAGATAAACGATATATATTTTAAATATAAAGTACACTCGGTATATATATAAATAAATATATGTTTAGCATTTTTATTTTTGGTAGATCATTTTCACTTGGTCATTTTAAAAGTAGCTCGCAAGCCAAAAAAGTGTGGGCACCCCTGGTTTACATGATACATCTCCGTGCTACAACCCTGAAACAGAAGAGCTGGTACACTTCTCTTTAGGTCCAGCTACCCATTAACCCAGTGAATGCTCTTCTGCCCTCCTGGTTAGGACCGATACCTTTTTTTTTAAAACCATAATATTCATGATTCTGCTTTAGCAAATAAGTTGAGTTTATGGGGTTGAAGCCAAGGACACCCGCAATCCTCATCGTGTTCCTGCAGAAAAATGCATGAGCAATGTGTACAAACTGATACTGCTGCACAATTTCAACTCCACAAACAAAGCTTTACCACTTCTCTTACAGAGAACGGCTCCACTGGTGACAAATAGCTCCCGCAACAAGCATGTGCCTTAAGTGTTGAAGAGAAAGATATGGAGTGCTTGAGAGACGTGAGGAGGAGGATAGAGAGGCACAGAGGTGTTGAGGAGAGCAAAGAAGGGGACACGGAACAATGGGGCGAGAGAGGAAACAAAATGAGGAATAAGAATGAGATGGAGAGGTGAGTGTAATAGAGAACATAAAATAAATGAGGTGAAAGTGATGGGGATAGAGGAGGAAGAAGTAAAGTGGAGAGAAGGTGATGTAGGGTAGAAAAGAGAAAAAAGGTGATATGCAGAGATAAAGAGAAACAAGAAGAGACAGAGAAACAAGGCAAATGCAGATGAGAGGCTGATTTATTTTAAATTAAAACCTGGTCATGTTTCTTTTCTCATATGGTTGTTAAAACTATAATGTTTGGCCCTAATTTGTTAGAGGATTAGTATAATATTTTGCGTTCAAAACAGCATTGAAGACACGTTTTAAAAAAATAAAAAACTACGGCTTGAGGGCTGTTTGTTGGGCCTTGTTGTAAACTCTATGTTTAACTTTATTTACTACTTGTAATCTTTCTTGTTTTACCTTATTTTTGTCTGTCTGCCTGTGTCATGTATGCTCTCCCTCTGACGTCACCTCCTAGGCGCGGGACCCAGAAGTGACATCAGAATGAGCCAACTCCGATGCGGGCAGCAAGTTTATGATGCTGCTTGTGGCAGGAAAATTAAAGAGGTAAGCGGAAGGGAAGGGGTGCACGCATTCGGCTTGGGGGGGAGGATCGGGAAGGAGTGGGGAGGCAGAGGAAGGATGGGTGCCAATGCACCCCCAGACGGCACTGAGGGCGAACCCCCCTCCCCTCTTACTATACCACTGCCTAGTTATGCTGCCTGGGAAGAGGGAGGGTGCTACATGTTCAAGGACTCCTAGATAAAATAACAACTGGCTTAAAAAAAAAAAAAATTACGATTGCATTACCAGGTTCTGCAAAATAATCTTGTAATTTAAGTAAGGCTTGAGAGGCTATAAACCACAGCCACTAGCAGCTTCACTTTTTCAAATGTTATTTTTGAGCTGCTTTAACTTTAGTCACCAATGCGATTCCAACTAAACAAATACTTGCCCATTATTTTAAAAAGCTCACCTTCATTTTTCACTAAGTGCACCAAAGTTCCCATAAAGCCTGCTTGTTTCCCTGCTGCAGAAAGAACCTGGATTCTGGATTTGACACAGTCCACAGGGTACACAGCAAGCCACAGAGCAACACCTCCAAAGCCACCGCTTATCATCAAAGGAATTGGGCCTGGAAGCATAAATAACACAGCAAATGAAAAAGACAGACAAAATGAAGGACCATACATTACACACAGCCAAGGCAGGATTAAAGGATAGGCAAAATAGGCATGTGCCTTGGGCCCAAAAGGTTCAGAGGGGCCCGGTGTGCTGGTCCAATGATGTCATCATGTGTAGCCAAGCCGATGTCACGCTCTTGCTGCAATGTTTTGGGAGCGGATGTTGTCGGCATCCATCGTTTATTGTTTTCTCGAGACTTGAAGCATAGGAAAGAAGCCTGTCTGGCGGCTGCCTTTGAAAGTTAAGAGGAGGACTCTGAAGTCTTCTGCTGTGCACAGCTGGTGCTGCTACACAACCAAGGGGTGCATGCTACAGATTAGGCCCATGTCTGGCTTCGGGAGAGAGGAAGAGTAATAGGAGTCACTGCCTCTTGGGCCTGCACATTTGGCTGAGCCCTGTGGGAGTGACCCAAGCAGAAAACAGTTGATTGTGTAGGAGCCAAGAGGTAGCAGGTATGAAATGGAGAAAAGGACTAACTTGGGGCAAACAAAAGTTAGCAAAAGAGTAGTTTGAGTTTGAGTAGAGGGTGTATGACTTTGAATCTTGGAAAGAGAAAGTATTTGAGCTGGGGGTGCTGGTTAGAGTGATTTGAGGGGGTACTAAGTATGGGGTGGGGGCAACACAATAAACCTGCATTGATGCCCTCTCACTCCTTATTTTGATAACGAGTCTTTGAGGACACAAAGTTATCCTTATGTTTTTCTCCTCCCCCTTTCCTATTTACATTTGTAGTTTTACCTTTTGCCCTCTTTCATGTTATTGTTTTTGTAATCACATATCCGTTTCCCTATCTCTAAAATTTTTTAGACTTGTAAGTCACTTACTATCATAATGTGGGACAGCAACATTTTTAATAAACTTGGAAGGGGGAATACTAAGCCTTTGGAGAGGCAAGAATGATCTCAAGCTGGAGAGAAATTGAGTAGAATAAATAAAAGTCATGAAATCCAGAGGATCTGGTTTTAATTAGTCAGTCATGTCCTTGAATCCTCTTCTCTGCTGCCTTAGTTAGGCTTTGCTCTGCCTTATCTCGGAAGGTAGGGATTTTTTTTTCTTCACAGTAAAGTTGGATCTGGAGTTCTTCTCTGGATCTAACTTTGTTAAGAATCAATCTGCCTGGGACTGTTCAGAGGCAGACCAAGACTGGAGGATCAGGAGGACACTTTGAGATCTAATTTTTATATGAAGAAAAACATCCCAACATTTTAAAATAAAGAGGAAAAAAAAAAGAGAAGAAATCAAGTAGAATTAAAGAAGTAAATAAGCAAGCAAACATGTAAAGAAATAAATGGAGGCATGAGCAGGGCCAGAGGTTGTCAAAAAACCTGAGAAGTGCCAATAAACAGTCAGAACTAATCAGAGGGATGACAGAACCCAATAGGATTCCGCCTTATTGGCATGTATAAGCATAACAGGACTCAGCTAAGTAGAACCACAGTTACGGTTATTTGACTATGTGAAGATTTTTTTTGCAGTAACAATTTTTTGCAAGAACAATTTAATGTTATTATTTTTCTGGGACAGTTTGGGGTATTTAATATACTCCAATTTTTTCTACCACTCTGAATTTTCAGTGAGCAGTCAAACTTTTACTATTATTAAATAAAGTTATTTAAATCCTCTAAATTCAAGAATTAGTTTTGAGACAACGAATGAAGTACTGGGCAGGGCTTATTGAGACTTTTTAGTCTGATGCCTGTCATCTTTGAGTCCCTGCTCGGGATTGAATTGTTTATATCACCCGTACAGATGTCTCACTTATAAATTTCAAATTACTCTTTTGAGTCTGTTTGCATGCCATTGTTTCTTCACAGTGGAAGAGAAAAAAAAAAGTTTTTGCCAATTGGTTTTTGATCAGGGCCAGAGGTCCCAGTGTACTTGTGTGCCTAGGGCCCACTGAAGAATTAATCCTGCTCTGCACATAGCTTTTCATTAAGATGGAATATCATTCAGTGAGTGACAACAATTAAAAATAAGGGCAAATACATAGCATATTAGGAGTAATTCAGAAGGGAATGGAGAATAAAATCTAAAATGAACATTATAATACCTGTATTCATCCACTCAGCGACCTGCACCTCAAGTACTGCCCCAAAATTAAAAATGAAAGAGATACAGCAGAACTAGAAAAGGTACCGAGAAGAGTAGCCAAAATGACTTCAATATGGTGAAAGGGTGAACAGGTTGGGGCTCTTCATCTTGGAGAGTAGATATACGCATATAAGATCTACTCAGAACCGTACAAGTCACTTCTTATCTCCTCAGTGTAGAGTTCATTATATTATAAGCTAAAGAATATGGAAATTGCCAGAGGAAATCAAAATTACTAAGTCTGTCAACAGTCTTACACTTACCTAACTCTTCTTTTGATTTCCCTCCTGAAGCAAACAATGATCGGCTCAGCTCATATCCACCAAAAAAGACAAAATATCCTGGCATCTCTCTGAATAAAGTGCTTGACAGTCCTTGGTAGAATCCCAAAACTCCCTCGGTGCGAATAATACCTTTCACCACTGACCAAACTGTACTATCAGAAGGGAAGTAAATTATCAGTGTTATGCTCTAGGTTGATAGCCAATTGCTTATGCACAAGGAATACAAAACTAGTATCTGGTCAATAAAAGTGAATATTTTGGAACTAAGGGGGGAAGTGATCAATGTGGGCTACCGTTGAGATGAGTTATTTTACTACTGACTTGTGCTATTTGATGCAATAGGACCTAGTTACTCATAACTGAGGTTAACAGTAAAATAACCCATTCTAACGGTAGCCCACGTTGATAATAACTTTCTCTCTAAATCAAGAACAAGTGTGAGCACATGTGCCTACTAGGTGCTTGACAGGAACACTTAGGGCTCCTTTTACGAAGCGTTAGGCCTTAACGCGCGGAATAATGCATGCTAAAATGCCATGCGCGCTAGCCGCTACCGCCTCCTCTTGAGCAGGTGGTAGTTTTTCGGCTAGTGCGCACTAATCCGGTGCATGCGCTAAAAACGCTAGCGCACCTTTGTAAAAGGAGCCCTTAGGATTTGATTTACTAAGATTATTCCCCCCCCATTCAGTGTCCAAGGGGAAAGAAGTTTAGTAAATTAGGCCTTTAGTGAGATGTGCCATTTTAAGTATAATACCTTGAATTTGTTTCATTGATCTGCACACTATACTCTACACTTTCAACATATAGAATACCGTATTTTCACCCATATACCGCGCGCCCATGTAAAATGCGCACACGGGTATAGCGCGCGGGGAACAGAAATTTATGTAAAAATTTTTTACTATAGCGCGCACACGCGTATATCGCGCATGCCGCCCTGACTCTCTGTTCGCTGCCCCGACTCTCCTCTCGCCGCCCCGACTCTCCTTTCGGAAGGACCGCTCTCACCCCCACCCCGAAGGACCGCTCGCATCCCCACAGCCTCCCCCCACCCCCTCCCGCATGGAGAAGCTGCCTACCATTGTTTCCGGATGCCAGTGAGCCCAGCTGCTTCCTCTGCCGGCGGTCCTGCCCCTTCTCTGAGCCCTGCGCTGCTTCCTCTTCCGGCGGTCCCGCCCTTTTTCTGACATCAGAGAAAGGGCAGGACCGCCGGAAGAGGAAGCAGCGCAGGGCTCAGAGAAGGGGCAGGACCGCTGGCAGAGGAAGCAGCTGGGCTCACTGGCATCCGGAAACAATGGTAGGCAGCTTCTCCATGCGGGAGGGGGAGGGGGGAGGCTGTGGGGGTGCAAGCGGTCCTTCGGGGTGATGAATCGGACGTCGGGGGGAAAACTATGTAAAAAAAATTTGTACAACGCGCTCACGCGTATAACGGTTTGCACGGTTTGTAAAATCGTGTATAACGCGCACGTTATATGCGTGACAATACGGTAATTATAGAAATAAGTAAAAAGTAATGAAGAAACAAAAAATATCTTGACTGGATTAAATCTTCACAATTTTGACAACAACCTCCATGAGTTGTTTAAGGTAAGTGTTCAGAGATGGTTCTCTGCGCTGAGAATAACTATGTCAGATTTGAGGGCATCCATAAAAGAGGATCTTTCTGAGGCAATTCTTTTTCAGAAGTTGAAGTCTTCAAAGATTTATTAAAAATATTAAGTGTATAACAATATATTGCATATTTTCATTTGACAGCATTTTATTTGTTCAAACTTCAAATAAATATGTTTTGTATTTTACTGGTCTTGTATTCGTATTTATACATAAAGAAATATCCTATGTTTCTGTAATTAATAAAATTTCTCTTAAATTTACTATGCACAGGGGTCAGAGTCAGAATTAAAGGTTTGGTGTACTGATTCTACAACCCTGCCTTAAAGACTCAAAGGCGTTTAGACAACTACCTTATTCTTTTAGATACTCTGGCCCATTTTGTCTGAGGGCCTTGAAAATCATGTTGAAAGTGTAGAGCAGTGGTTCCCAACCCTGTCCTGGAGGACCACCAGGCCAATCGGGTTTTCAGGCTAGCCCTAATGAATATGCATGGAGCAGATTTGCATGCCTCTCACTTCCATTATATGCAAATCTCTCTCATACATATTCATTAGGGCTAGCCTGAAAACCCGATTGGCCTGGTGGTCCTCCAGGACAGGGTTGGGAACCACTGGTGTAGAGTTTGTTGCAACATGGTGAAACAATCTCAAAGCATGTTGAACTTTTTAAAAACAGAATTTGGAAAAAATAAGGGTCTGAAGACTTTTGCAAAACCCTGTAAATCAGGGATCTCAAAGTCCCTCCTTGAGGGCCGCAATCCAGTCGGGATTTTCAGGATTTTCCCATGAATATGCATTGAAAGCAGTGCATGCACATAGATCTCATGCATATTCATTGGAGAAATCCTGAAAACCTGACTGGACTGCGGCCCTCAAGGAGGGACTTTGAGACCCCTGCTGTAAATGGTGTAAATTCAAGCCCATAATGTAATTATCAGGAAAGGTGAGTAGAGGGTTGAAATCAGACTAGCCTCATTTGGAGGACATGATCATGTTTGCATAAATTCTGAGTTCAGCATCAACTGTGGCTGAAATTAGGATTCTTCCAATGGACCCAAAGAGGGAAAATGCCCTTTAGAGCATCTGGCATCACTGTTCAGGCTTTCTTGCTTATCCCTCACATTCCCAAACATAATTAAAATCATACTCTTACTTGTGCCTTTCAAGAACCTTTCCAGATAACTTTAATTCATGCATGGCCTGCAGGCGACATTTTACCAGCTCTGCAGGGCAAAGAACGAGGGAGGAGAATACAGATGCAACTGAACCTGCAGCTGCATTCTGTAGGTCACTGTGGAAAAATAAAGAAGAAAGAGGACTACTAGTTTCTAAATACAGAACCATGTCTCCTTGATAAATTAATTTAAGGAAAATGCTTCATTCTCACACTGGATTTCTCATTTCTGTAATTGAGCTTTTCAGAATAGAATCTCAAAGCTGCTTAACACCATGCAGCAGGAACCAAAGAAATGAACACAGTTCTTTCAGATAAACTTTTTATTGAGAATACAATGAAGGCCCCTAGATACGAGGAAGATACAGCTGAAAATATTTTCAATAAGAGAAACTATTAGATAGAGAAAAACAATATGTGAAAAAGCTGTGGGCCAGGCGACCAAAGAAATTTTTTTTTAAAATTCTTTATTCATTTTCAAAATTACATTAAGTGTTAAATATATTTATTCACATTAACAATAAATACATCACTTACAAACAATCATTGGTACATTACATAAATTCTTATCCCTTCCCTTTTCCCATCCCTCCCCACCATATATTCCATTATCATATAAAATATGTAATAATAAGACCAAAGGAATTCATTCACTGAAACCAGCCCCAAAGGTACATGAATTAAATTGAGAGTTTCTTCTGCGTGCCATGCTGAATAATAATGCAGTAACAGAAAAAGATCTACTGACACTTCTGTCCACAATGCAAAGGATGGATCCCAGTTGCCAGCCTTACAATATGATCACTTGTAAAAAATCTCTCCTAATTCAGGACAGATTTGGCTGTCTTCCTTTTTTTACTCTTGGGCTGATAAACATGCAATGTCTCCACTTTGTTCATACCCAGGACCCTTCCATTCTTATAATCATAAAACATTTTAGTAATCTAATTAAATACCAATATTAATGTGGCTATTGGCTCAATGTCAAACTTCCTGAGTTCCCTGAGTAGCCTGCCAATATCTGGCTACCATGTGCACCTGTGCTTGTACTTTGACTTTTAGTTATTATTGCCATGACAGCTTTCAAGACTGACCAAGTGCTATTTTTTCACTGCTGCCCGCCCAGAGCATCCAGCTAGTTGACTCTTTCCACTAGGACTTCTAACATTTCAAATGACCATCTTTACTATTCATTCTGGCAATGTATTCCACTTTAAACAATTAAAGATGTGCTGCTAGCCTGCAGATATGCTGTTTTGGTTTTTTTAAAAAAAAATAAGGAATCTCCTGAGGTTATACCATTCAATAAAGGCAACATCCAGTGTGCCTCCTAGATCTAGCCCCAATATTGCAGAGAACGTGGTTTGTACTTTTTTTCAGTACTGGAATTTAGTTACCAAGCAGTTTATTTTATTTATCCTCCTTGAGCTGTCTAGATCACGTCATACATTTGTGTAAATGCTGAGAATCTGCCTAAGCACTATTCTATAAATATGTGCATATATTACATAGCATATATTTGATAGATGGGCTACACATGGGTGGAGTCTGGGCAGGGCTGATACTTGCACTTGTTAACTTAGAGAATACTATAAGTTATGCATATCTCTCCAGCACTTAGGCAGAAGAACTTATACCAGCTCTGTGGCTGGCGTTCAGTGCTCACACTCAAATTATAGGCATATATTTTACCTGTTTCAATCATATTCTATAAAGGACAGTAGCCTCTCATTTTCCTTAAAAGAATATGTGCCTAAATATCGCTTCACTATTATAGAATTGCCCTAGTATTGACCAAATCTTTCAATGTGTTAATGGATGAGAAAGGGAGTGATGGAGAGCAGTGTGATTGGAATCTAAGGGTGGGACTGTTAGATGCGGGGACATGTATGTGTGGGGGATTCATGCTCCTGCCAAAATACACATCCTTATGTTTTTGCTGTATTATGCCAACTTTTAGCAGTCAACCAGATTTTAAGTCTGTCCACTTGTCTTCTTATTTTTGAAATACATGACAACCATTTTGACTGCTCACCTTAGCATTACGTGCTTGTCTAGTCCAAGAGCACTCCTCACCACTTGTTGACAAAATCCATAGCTCATGAACAGCACAGAGTTTTCTGCTATGTTAGCCAACAGGGCTGGGCTGGTTCCCTTGTAAAAGCCTCTAAACCCCACTTGTCTGTAAATCTTCACTGCGCACTCCATAAGTCCTCTGTACAAATTCGGAAATGTCTGCATTTTCACCTTTGCTGTGTCAAAGGGCTGCCCAACCAGCACACACGCAGTTCCACCTGAAATAATACAGTAAACCAATGAGCAGCAGTCAGTTAAATTCAGTCTGTTTCATGTACTTGCTAACCACTTACAGTGATCCAGGTGAAGGGCAAATCTTTGTAGAGAAACAGTTAACCTGGAAAATCTCACTGGGTCTCTCTCCTAAATATATAGATATATACCATTATTCTACTAGATAAGTGCATACAAGCCAACCAGTGACAGTGCCAGGAAATGTAGGGGCGGTACAGTAAAATTCCTACACTTATAAATGTAAGCATAACTTTTTCTTCTTCCATTGCCCACAGTTTTAAGGGGAAATTTTAAATGGAACAAAAATACAAGACCTACACAGTACGTGTTACATTTTTTTCCTTCTTTCTGATGAAAGAATTTTGCATTGGAAATACTAATATTTTTGTTACAATATGTTAAATTCTGCATGTGATGTTAACTTTTATCTTTAAGGTTTCCTATTGCATGTTATACATGAAATCCCAAAAGAAAAATAGCCTACTCTATTTGAGAGGGGTCACAAATCATAGACTAGAAAGAAAGACCTGAGCTCGATTCTTGAAACCGTCTTGAAACCAAGGGCTTTCAAATTCACACACCTTATTTTTATGTATATATATATTATATTATCATGCTGCTAAATTCTAGATGTTCAATTTGTTGATATACAGCTAAGGATGTTCAATCAATTCATGGGAACTTTTTGACAAAAGTCACAAGTTCACCAGGGTTTATCAAACATGAAGCACCCTAGAGTGCATCGCAGGAGTCACCCACAAACATCATGCTGTACATGAACATCTACACTAGGGATGGGCTGTCCTTTGAGAAATGAATGTTGTCCTTTGGTGATCATGGGCTCTCTTTAAGGAGAGGGTGCACTGTATGCACTCATAATGACATTCATTGGAAATGAAAAAAAATCCAAACTAAATTTTCTGGGTGCCTATCCCTGATCTACATCTGTTCAAAAGCAGGTATAAATGTTAATGCATGAAGTATATGTGCAGGCCTTGACAAATTTCCTTCCTATTTAGGATTCAGCAACTGAGACATCTCCCCCCTCATTGTTTCCACTGACTTGCGGGGGAGGGGGGGAGGATAGAGAGATCTCTTCTGAGGCCTAACTCGCAGCTCTTTACAGCCTAATTTACTAAGGCTGTTTTCCCATTCCTTGACCAAAAAAAAGAAAGTTATTTAAATAAAGCCTGTAATGCACCCTGCAGGCCACTAAAAATGAAGTCTAAAAAGTGGGGATGGAACAGTACACAACAACCAGGGATATATTTGTGGAATTCTTTCAAATACACTTTATTGATATAAAGTTACTTGATCCAATATAGTCGGTGTTTTAGCTTTATGATGTCTTTTTTTTTTCCATTCTTCTAATCCTTTGGACTTCCAGATCTATTAATACTAACCTCTCCTGCTTCACAAGCTTTCATTTACAATTGCCTGGGACCTTCTCCTTAAACCAGGGGTGTCAAAGTCCCTCCCCGAGAGCTGCAATCCAGTCGGATTTTCAGGATTTCCCCAATGAATATGCATGAGATCTATCTGCATGCACTGCTTTCATTGTATGCTAATAGATCTCATGCATATTCATTGGGGAAATCCTGAAAACCCGACTGGGACATCTCTGCCTTAAGTGTTTCCAACTCTGCAAATCAAACCTGGGTCTTCTTACCACAATGTGCAGACTGGCAGCTAGCCCTGACCAGCCCTCCAAGCACTTTCCATGTTGTTTGGTTTTCATTGAAGATGATTCTAATATGTGCCATAAAATAAGCATTTACTCTGGAATTACCTGCAGCCCCTGCTGTGAGGTCAATAGCAGCCTGGAGAGTGGAGCTTGGTCCCGTAGTACCCATCATACCAATATCACATCAGTGTATCATTTGAAATTCCTAGCTCCAAGGAGGAAGTAGAAAAAAAAAATTAAGATAAGACTTTATTAGGGAATTCACCAAAGCTTAGCATACACTAATTCCATTAGTGTGCGCTAAATGCTAAGACACCCATAAGTATAAAATGGGCTTCTTGGCATTTAGCACATACTAAACTTTGGTGAATTCCTCCTCTTCCCTCCATATTACGGTTATGATTATGGTCTATTGATTTCTAACCTGTCTGGGCAGTATTTAAAAATACAATTAAACAAAACCAATTTAAAATACATCACACTCAAATCAGGGCCTCTTCTCTAAGCACATAAGTTTCTCAACTAGAAATCAACTCTATCAACTACCCTTTGCAAACCACCCTAAAACTTCTAGGTATGACTATTGACAGAGGCTGCACCATGCAACCACAAATTAAAAAAACAATACAGAAATCTTTCGCAGTTATGAGAAACCTTAGACAAGTCTGAAAATTCTTCGAAAAAACACAATTTCAGCTCCTAGTACAATCTCTAATCCTAAGTATCCTAGACTTTTGCAACATCCTCTACCTCCCCTGCCCTGCAATAATGATTAAACAACTACAGACAATTCAGAATACAGCTCTGAGACTTGTCTATTCATTGAAAAAACATGATCACATTACTGAGGCATTCATCAATTCTCATTGGCTTCCAATCCAGGAAAGAATACAATTTAAATTCTACTGTATACTATTTAAAACTATAAATGGAGACAGCCCAACCTACCTAAACGACCGCCTCATCCAAACCACCTCTACCAGGCATAGAAAAACACATACCCCATTCACTTACCCCCCAATCAAAGAAGTAAAACGGAAAAAAACTATACAACGGACTACTGGCCACTCAGGCAGCGAAGATAGACAACCAAGTCTCCAACCTATTGACAACAACCCCACACTACAAGATGTTCAGAAAGGAAATAAAAACTATACTCTTCAAGAAATCCCTTAATAAAACTTAATACCATGATAAAGCTTAACCCCCCTCTTACCATCCCCTCCCTAACCCCAGATCCTACTTTTCCCTCTCTTGGAAACCTTCTCTGATCTAACGTTGTAACCCTTCTTCCATAACTCTTTTTGTAATCTGCTTTGAACCGAAAGGTAATGGCGGAATATAAATCTGTAATGTAATGTTATGTAACTACAATGCAGAACTGCCAAATTATTCATTCTAGGAGGGAGACTTTATGGCTGGTCTTAAACTCACATCCCAAAGCAGTATAGTATTTGTAGTCCATAATTCTATCCACTGAAATCAGAGCTACAGATCCCATAATGTAACAGGATGAGGTTGGCAGAAATCCAGGACTGGTCAAAAAAAGTCTCCCTCCTTGAATGATAACTTGGCAGCTCTGACAATGGTAGCATAAGAAAATCCAAGGCTCTTTTACTACAATATAGTGTGTGATAAATGCTTAGAATCCCATTTTATACCTATAGACTTCTCAGCATTTAGCACATGCTAAGCTTTAGTAAAAGGGCCCCTCAGTCTTTTCCTCTTTCTACATTAAAAAAGCCCTTTAAAGCCTTCTGAATATACTCTGGAATTGTCCCAGGAAGAGACATTTTAAGAGAGACACCACCAGAAAGCATGTTTTCATGTATTATGCTGTGTTAAGAAATATCAGAACTGCCTATATTTACTAACATGGAAAACCTGTTCCAAATGAAGGAGTGAGAACGTGGCAGGGCCTTGAGCCCTGTATTCACAGAGATCAGGTTTGAAAAATCAGAATCAGCTACTTTACTCACAGTGACTCTGGTTTGGAGGAATTAAATATCAGGACTACATCTACTGTGAACCTACTTTGGGGAATGAGCATGAGTACTTTTTTTTTTTTTTTTTTTTTTTACATATGGTAAAGGTTAGGGGAATAATAATAATCTAAACAGTTTACAATAAAAGAGGTAAACAATTCACAATATCATACAATCCCACCACCATTACAATAAATTAATTCTGGCCATTTTCCAGTTCTACTGCAAACATTTCTCAAATAATCAGTTTTTCAGACCATTTTGAAATTTTAAATAGTTAACTTTTTATCAAAGTGCTCCAGGCATAGAATTCCAAATCTCTTTTAAATCAATTAAATGCCACTGAAAGGTCCAACTTATGTAAAATGTAATATTCACTTTGATTTTAAACCAATTTTGGAAGTCCTAAACTTTTCTAGGTAATATCTTAAAAGTCAAACATTTTAAAATTAAAAGATGTGCCCTTACTGAAATCCAGCGTAACGACTTAAAAAAAGGGGTGGGGTGGGGTGCTCTTTTCTAAAAACGATCCTAGCAGTAACATCAGTACTGCATACCCAGTAACTAGTTTGGGCTTGGAGATGAATATCATTATCCATAGTGAATGACTAGTTTGGGGGATGAATATCTGTACTGCATCCTCAGTGAGAGAGACTCTGGCTTGGGGGAGTATTACTACTTTACCTGGATTAGGGTGACTCTCGGTCGTTTAGCAGATAAGTAACAGCACATTACCTGGAATGACTGTCCAGTTCCCTCCTACCGTCCATGTGTCTACCTCACTGCTTAAATGTGAGAATGAGGCTGGGCACACGCTACAGCCAAAGGAAAAGAAGCAACTCCACTACCGGATTTTTTTTTTTAAGCAACTTTATTAATACTAGATTGTAATAGGGCAGACAACGTGTTCGAGGACCAAGTGAAAACCACCCTCCCGTTTTCAGCAGGATTTTAATATTTGTCTCCGTTTGATGCTGTTAGGTAACGGGTTATGGCCACCCCGAAATCAAGCTTAACGCCCTCCGTAAGTATCCTTAGTCAGATAACGCTTCCGGATATCTAGCTTCGTGCCGGCAACAACTACTATACAATACAGTATTGGGAGACTACTGCATCGATAGCCTGCATAATCCAAGGGCATTTCAAGCCTCATTCTGGTGCTCCAATAGTCTCTTTCATCATATTTCAAGCCTCATCCTGGTGCTCTAATAGTACAGTAGTGTGTTCTAGGGGAAGAATAAAGCCTTACTGGATAAGCTACTACCTGCAAATGTAAAATCAGTTCAGTGCTTTTGACACCTGCCAGCCAGCACTTAACAGAGATCTGGGCTTTCTTTCCCACTATAAAGACATTTAAAACGGTTCTGCCACCTTTCTGTCTCCTGCCCACCCCCTCTTCCTATCCCTAAAATGCTTTCCTCATAAAATACTGATAATTTGTCTACATTTGCATTTTTTTCTGATCTGAAGAAGGGTTACCTTTGAAAGCTCATCATAAAATGCATTGTTAGTCCAATAAAAAGGTATCACCTTATTTCCTTTGTTTTTTGCTTCTTTATATTACAAAAATTAACTAGAAAAGCCATGCCATATCTGTCTGACATACCCCCTTGAGGCTTCTGCGTAAAGATGCATTGGCTGCTAAAGCATAATCAGGCAGTACAAGAAACAAAGCACTAATGGTTTTCAAAACTGTCCTGTTGCCCTTGCCTTGCCAGTCAGGGTTTCAAGATAACTACATAAGAAGAACATAAGAACATAAGAAGTTGCCTCCACTGGGTCAGACCGAGGTCCATCTCGCCCAGCGGTCCGCTCCCGCGGCGGCCCATCAGGTCTGCGACCTGTGAAGTGGTTTCTGACCACTTCTATAACCTACCTCAAGTTCTATCTGTACCCCTCTATCCCTTTATCCTCCAGGAACCTATCCAAACCCTTCTTGAACCCCTGTACAGAGTTCTGGCCTATCACTTCCTCCGGAAGCGCGTTCCATGTGTCCACCACCCTCTGCGTAAAAAAGAACTTTCTAGCATTTGTTCTAAACCTGTCCCCTTTCAATTTCTCTGAGTGACCCCTAGTGCTTGTGGCTCCCCTCAGTTTGAAGAATCTGTCCTTATTTACTCTCTCTATGCCCTTAAGGATTTTGAAGGTTTCTATCATGTCCCCTCTAAGTCTCCTCTTCTCCAGGGAGAACAGCCCCAGCTTTTTTAACCTGTCAGCGTATGGAAAATTTTCCATACCTTTTATCAGCTTAGTCGCCCTCCTCTGCACTCCCTCGAGTACCGCCATGTCCTTCTTGAGGTACGGCGACCAGTATTGAACACAGTACTCCAGGTGCGGGCGCACCATTGCGCGATACAGCGGCATGATGACTTCCTTCGTCCGGGTTGTGATACCCTTTTTGATGATGCCCAGCATTCTGTTTGCTTTCTTTGAGGCTGTCGCACATTGCGCCGATGGTTTCAGTGATGAGTCGACCATCACCCCCAAGTCCCTTTCCAGGTTACTCACCCCTAGCAGTGTTCCCCCCATTTTGTAGTTGAACATTATTTCCATAACATTGCTAGACATTACATTATATTAGTGTCTTCTATTCCACTAATACCTTTCAGTTCTAGGCGGATTACAAAAGAATTGGTCTGGGCATGCCCAGTGAGATTACAAGATAGATAATTAGAAGAAGCATTAGGGTCCGGGGATATAGTGAGGTTAGTTAGACTTGACAAATTTCCTGAGTAACTTAGTTTTTAATTCTCTCCTGAAGGTTTTGTAGTTGGGCGTTGTAATCAGCAGGTTGGAGATGTCTAGTTTCGCTGCTTGGGTGGCTAGTAGGCCATCATACATTTTCTTACATTGTAGGCCTTTGAATGGGGGGTGAGTGAAGGGGGCGTATATTCTCCTTGGTCTGAATGTGTTGTTCCTGGTAAGGCAATTGTTTAAGATAGGTTGGTCCATTGCTATTGCTATTCAGGGCTTTGAACAGCATGCAGTAGAATTTGTAGAGTATGCGTGCTTGTACAGGGAGCAAATGTAAGTCTTGGAAAGCAGTGGTACATAAGAGACAATCCCTGCTCAATAGAGCTTACAATCTAATTAAAATGGACAAACATGGGTTAGGGAATTACAGAGGGAATGATAAAACAGACATGGGTACTTTACAAATGAGTGGGAGTTAGGAGTTAAAAGCAGCCTCAAAAAAGCTGGTAAAGTATCTCCTGCTGTTTCTTTGCATTTGTGTGATCATCAGGACGTTTTGCTACTGCAGCTGCTGTTTGTTTGGTTTCCCCTTCCCAAAAGCCGCTGCTGTTGCTATAGGCATCTGCCTAGTCCTGCCTCATGGCCTTGGATTCATGGACACATATGACCAGCCTTTCTATACCTACAGCCAAAGCAAACATGTATCTTCCACTAACTACGTTGGACTATTTCTGCAGAGGTCAAATATACCATCTGTAAGCTGTTTAATAATGGATACTGCAAATATCAAAATAACTACCACTTCAGACTAGTGGTAGCCACCCAGGGTGGAGACACCCCCCCCCCCCAAGGCAGTGGGGACTGGAGGTGCATGGAGCAGTCACAGGGCCACAGTTCACGTGAGCACAGCTGTCGGCTTTGCTGGTCCTCTGCCCTGGAACAGGAAGTTTTCATCAAAGGGGGCAGAGGCCATGCACCTCCCCAATCTGCACCCACGGGCCAGGGCAGACTTCCTCCACTGTCCCTCCCTTGGTACACTAGAGTTTCAGACACACCTATGGAAGATGTAGGAAGAATTGCCCTCATACTTCATAGTTTAATGAGTCAGAATAGGAACACAGCCAGAACTTAATCTTTTTTTAAGGGGTGGGGCCCCCAAGTATTTCCTGTCAGTCCTCTTTTCCCCATTATATCTTTGCTGGGGGAAAACAATACTCAAGCTCCAGTCAAGTTACATTGATTCTCTGCCAGAGCCACACTGTATAACTGCTGAAGTAGTAAGGATGGTGGCAGGCTGCTCCAGCTTCCCTGTGCATAAACTGGGCATGTTCAGAAGGGCCAGCACTGATAGCTGGAGTACTCTGATGAACCAATGAGGAAGCCAGCAATTACGGGTGCAGTTCCAAAAGAGAATCTATTCAGTTGGCAGGGCTCGGGGATCCCTTCCAGCCATGCATCCGATGCCACAATTTTGACGGGAACCTGAGCCCAAAGTAGTAGGGCCCAGGGTTATGTCTGTGGCACTGATCAGACAAGTGCAAAGTGACGCACATTGGGAATTACCCAAAATTATAGCTACACGAAAGGTTTTTAGGTGTCACCTTGGAAAATACATTGAAATCTTCTGTTCAATTTGTGACAGTGGTGGTCAAAAAAATACAAGCAAACAATTTAGGAATTAAATTGTGGTCACTGCATCTCAAAACAAAAAAAAGTAGTAGAATTGAAAAAGGAACACAAAAGGGTGACCAAAATGATTGAAGGATAGAACAACTCTCATACAAGGAAAAAATTAAAGACATTAGAGTTAGGAGAAAATAGAGGCCTATAAAATCCTGAATACATGGTTGAATATAAACCTGAGTAGAGAATGACACAGGGACAAATTTTTCCCCATCACCGCGGGAACTAATTTTCCCATCCCGGTGAATTATTTTCCTGTCCCTGCCCCATCCCTGCAAGCTCTGAACTCATCTCCATAAGCCTCAAACACTTTAAAATCATAAGTGTCTGAGACTTGTGCAGTTAAGGCAGAGCTTACAGGAATGGGGCAGGGGCAGGGACAAAATTCACAGGGATGGGACGGGAAATTGAGTTCCGGGGACAGGGAAAAATTTGTCCCTGTGTCATTCTCTAAACCCGAGTATAAACCAATACAGTGTTTCTCTCTGCCAACAGCAGCATTCCTCTCCTTTATGCCCCCTCCCCTGCCACGTGGTGACTGGAATTTTTTCCTACATCCCAGTGACTGGCATTTCATTTACCTAACCTCTTTTTTTGGCAGACAGTTAGCAATAAAGCACAGCTTTGTTCTTAAGCGTCTGCCAGAGGAGGTTAAATAAGTTAAGTGCCTGTTATCAGGGATGGAGGAAGAAATTCTGGTCACTGGGGGGAGGGAAGAAATAATCCAAAAGGAAGGAAAAAAAAACCCATGAATAAACTAGGTAAACCAAAGGAGCGGGGGAAGGGACTGAACACATCAACCTTAAGGAACAAATACAATTTTATTATAAGCAAAAATAACATAAAATCATATCTTATATGTAAAAACAAGCCTTATAAAAAGTCCAAGTCTTGTGAATTTGTGGACCCAACATGGTCAGTGTTTCGGCTTCTGTGGAGAAGCCTTCCTCAGGGGTCGGCCCAGTAGATGGCGCTCAGTGAAAAACTCTTCAAATGATAAGGCTTAAAGGC